>NC_048302.1:52017360-52147091 GCF_013100865.1 Trachemys scripta elegans
CCCTCCCTCCCTCCCGATTTTCCCGGACATGCCCGGCTTTTGGGGATTTCCCCCCGGACGGGGATTTGAGCCCCCAAAAGCCAGACATGTCCGGGAAAATCCGGACGTATGGTAACCCTAGAAATACTAAATGAGCAGTATGATAATAATTAAATAACTGCATTGACTTATTTTGTTTAGGAGAATCAATGCTCAACATACAGACTATCCACCTTCAAGATCACCATCATTTTCTATACTTCCAGAGTTATCTGCCAATGATAGTGTTTCAGTCACATCATGTATGTCACATAGCCACAGTATATCACCTGTAGCAACAAGAAAAAAAAAAATCTCCATCATCCAGAAACAACCATAGATAAGTTTGTGATAAGAACCAGCCGATTACAAAAAGAGGTAATTGATGAAAAAATTGCCTGGTTTGTTTATGCAACAAACTCTCCTTTCTGTATGACTGAGAACCCACACTTCATTAACATGGTTCAGTCATTAAGACCAGGATACAGTCCACCCAACGGAGCAGATGTTGCAGGTAATTTGCTGGATAAAGTGTATGAAAGAGAAATTGAGCCATGTGCAAAAGGTCCAGAGGGTAAAATTGTTAACCTGAGTCTCGATGGGCCGAGCAATGTCCATAATGATCCTGTTGTATGTGCTTGTGTAACAACAGAAGAAGGCTATGTCTTCCTGACAGAAATAATTGATACATCAGAAAATGCACACACAGCAGAATGCTTACAAGAAGTAGCAGTAGAAGCTATAACAAACTGTGAAAAAAAATTCAAATGTCTAGTACGCAGCTTGGTCACAGATAATGCTGCAAACGTATCCAAGATGAGAAGTAATTATTTAGAAGAGAGTCTCAAACCAACAACATATGGTGGCAGTGCTTATTTGATGCACCTCCTAGCCAAAGACTTCAGTGTTCCAGAAATAAAGGCTAATGCTGCTGAAATTGCAAAATACTTCCGTAACAACCACTTTGCAGCAGCTGCTCTGGAAAAAGTGGGAGGAACCAAGCTAACTCTCCCACAAGACGTGCGATGGAACTCAGGAGTGGACTGTTTTGAACACTATATCAACAACTGGCCTAATCTGATGACAGTTTGTGAACAAAATCGTGAAAAAAAATAGATGGCACTGTCACAGGCAAAGCTCTTAACATTGGACTTCAGAGAAATGTTGAACACACACTTAGTACCCTGAAACCTATTTCTGATGCTTTTGAAATTTGGAAGGAACTGAGTGAGATCTTAAAAAGAGAAATATGCTATGACAGAGTTCAATTACAAGCTTAAAAAAACAAATGGGACAAGCACTATCTCCAGTTCATTGTCTTGCAAATATTCTCAATACTAGGTACCAGGGTCAAACCTTAACTGCTGAAGAAGAGAAGCTGGCTATGACACGGACATCCAGTAATCATCGCTCCATAATGCCAACTATAATAAACTTCAGAGCTAAGGGTGAACCATTCAAGAAATATATGTTTGTTGATGATGTTTTAAAGAAAGTCACACCAGTGAACTGGTGGAAGTCACTTAAGCACTTGGATTCAGAGACTGTTGAAGTGATAATCTCACTTTTAACAACAGTAGCTTCTTCTGTCGGAGTAGAAAGAATATTTTCTTCCTTTGGACTAATTCATTCCAAACTGAGAAATCGTTTGAGACCTGAAAAAGCAGGAAAGTTTGTTTTTCTTTTCCACATTATGAACAAACAGGACAATTAAGGTGAAGACCACTCAGTTAGCTGCAGAAGCCATTATTTTAAGTTTCTCATGCTGACCTAATCGATTTAATTTTTTTTTAATATTTCATTTAACTTTTTTAGTTAAAACAATTTTAACAAAAACAAACCTGATTTTAAAAAACTTGAATGTTTAAGTAAACTCAAAAATTCATACGCTTATTTTGTTAAAATATTATATGTTTGCTGTTGAAGAAAAAAACCCAATATACATAACGTCGTTGTTTTAGTTAAATAAAACAATTTAAATATCTGTCTCGTGATGTTCTCCTCCTACTACAGCATAGCAAGAAAATCCTCCAAATATTATCAATTAACCTGTTGAATTGGAGATAGCTCACCTCCCAATGACTTCATAAATATCTGCTTCAATTACTTTTGGTAAATGAAATAACCAAACAATCATTCATTTTCTGATATAGCTGTAAAACTAATCTGAAAAGATTTCAAAATAAATCACTTTAAAAATGTATAGTGTGTACCTTCTAAAAATGAAACCTACATCTATCTCTGAGTTGTGAGGAATATGTATTAAGCTTATAACAACAACAAGAATGCACTTTTATTTAGAAATCCATGATTAAATCTAGTCTTCCTGACTAGTGATTTAAATCAATTTGATTTAAATTAAATCCACTCTGACTGTGGGTAAGACCCCAGCCTAGCAGGGGCCTGACCCTTTTCCCTTTCCTGTTCCCTGCTAAGGGAGAATAACTGAACACCGAGGAGAACACTTATTTGACCAACTGAGCTGCGGAGACTGAGAACTCTCCGCTGTGGTGGTGAAGAACCTGCAACCAGACAGTGAGGAGATAAGCAGCCACCCAGGTGTACCAGGAAGAAGCAACCGAGACACTTCATGCCTCTCCTCCTCGAGCCCTGGACCGGAATCCAGTGGAGGAGGTGGGCCTTGGTCCCCCATTCCTTCCTCCTCTCCCCCATCTGGCCAGGGGAATTCTAGAGCACCAGGGAAAAAGAGACCACAGCTTGACCTCTAAACCCACGGACTACCAGGCAAGCCCATGGCAGGTGGAAGGACTGTCAAGCCTGCCCACTAGGCCTGCTGGCCTCTGAATGAAACCCACTGCAAACACACAAAAATAAAAACAAGCATTTAAACTCTTTTCGTCTAGCCACAGCTTTCAAAAAGTCCCCATTGAACAGGCTATCAGATTTAATCTAAGGCTGAAACTTAGTGGCATTAAAAACACTTGACTGCTTGCAGCAACCTTTGGCTTTCTTAGTCCATGGTGCCCATAGTCTGTTCATTTCTTTTTTGTAGGTAACAATCTGTCATGGCATTAAGACAAAGCATCATTCTGAGTTCTTTTGTGGCTTTCACTGCCTCTTCTAGATTCAGCATCCTCCTTTTTGCAGATACAATCTTTGCATTGCCTTATATATAGCATAGGACATTTCAAAAAATGATTTTGAAGCTATCCAATATTAGCAAATTTATAATTTCAAAATATAGTCTCTTCCCTCTCAACACATACCATCCAGGATGGTTTGGGCAATAATCTTTGGTCTTATGTCTTTTAACCTTTTCATTATTTTAGATTCAAAAGGCCAGAAAGGATCATTGGGATAATCTAGTCTGACCTCTGCACATTGCAGGCCAAAGAATCCTGCCCACCCACTCCTGTAATAGACCCACAACCTCTGGCTGAGTTACTAAAGTCCTCAAATCATGACTTGAGACTTCAAGTTACAAAAAATCCACCATTTATACTAGTTTAAACCCGCAAGTGACCCTTGCCCCATGCTGCAAAGAAAGGCAAAAAACACCCAGGGTCTCTGCCAATCTGACCTGGGAGAAAATTCCTTCCTGACCCCAAATATGGTAATTAATCAGACCCTGAGCATGTCAATAAGACCCACCAGCCAAAACACTGGGAAAGAATTCTCTGCAGTAATTCAGAGCCCTCCCCATCTAGCGCCATCTCTGGCCGTTGGGGATATTTGCTACTAGCAGTCGCAGAATCTCATCAGACAATCCCCTTCATAAACTTATCAAGCTCAATCTTGAAGCCAGTTAGCTTTTTTCCCCCACTGCTCCCTTAGAAGGCTGTTCCAGAACTTCATTCCTCTGAAACCATCTAATTTCAAGCCTAAACTTGTTGATGGCCAGTTTATAGCTATTTGTTCTTGTTTCCACATTGGTGTTTAAACTTAAATAACTCCTCTGCCTCCCTGGTATTTATCCCTCTGATGTATTTATAGAGAGCAATCATAGCTCCCCTCAGCCTTCTTTTGGTTAGGCTAAACAAGTCAAGTTCCTTGAGTCTCCTCTCCTAACGTAGGGTTTCGATTCCTTTGATCAGCCTAATAGCCCTTCTCTGCACCTGTTCCAGTCTGACATTAACTTTCTTAAACATGGGAGACCAAAATGGCACAGAGTATTCCAGAGGAGGTGTCACCAGTGCTTTGTATGATGGTACTAACACTTCCCTGTCTCTACTGGAAATACCTAGCCTGATGCATCCTAGGATTGCATTAGCCTTTTTCACAGCTGCATCACATTGGTGGTTCACAGTCATCTTGTAATGAAACAATACTCTTTCTCCTCCTCTATCGCTTCCAACTGATATGTCCCCAGCTTATAGTAAAAATTCTTCTTGCACTTAGTACTATTAAATTTCATCCCATTTCTATTAGCCAGTTTTCAAGGTCACCCAGACCTTCTTGTAAATAAAGAAGAGGAACAGAATATCATACAATACCTCCCAACTTTGTGTCACCCACAAATTTTATTAGCACACTCCTACTTTTTGTGCCAAGGTCCTGAATGAAAATGTTAAATAAAAGATTCATCCCAAGCCCAATTCCTGAAGAACTCTACTAGAAACTTCCTTCCAGCCTGACAGTTCACTTTTCAGCATGACCCATTATATTCTCCCCTTTAACCCATTACTTATCCACCCTTCAATTCTCATACTAATCCTCATTTTCTCTAATTTAACTAAAATTTCCCCATGTGGACCTATATCAAAAAACTTACTGAAATCCAGGTAGATTAGATCTACTGAATTTTTTTTGTCTAAAATATTAGTTATCTTCTCAAAGAAGGAGATCAGGTTGGTCTGTCATGGCCTTTTGTAAAACCACATTGTATTTTATTCTACCATTTAACTCTATGTCCTTAAGTAAATGTCTTTCAAAATTTGCTCTCACCATAGGTGGTTTTTGTGTGTCCAGATAAATATGAAATCCTGTAACAATTTTAATTTACAGAATATGGACAATTATTTTTTCATATGCAGCATAGCTGTTGGAAATGAGAAATGAGTGGGGTTTCAACTTCTTTCAATTAAGATGTTCACAGCACAAATGCCAAATCCTGTCTCTCTCGGAACATCCTACTTGCTCGCAGCCTCTGATATACAAGTAGGCAATGCAGTAGATTGTCCTCATGATGCACTGTGTTACAGAGGATCTGTGAAACCCCTCTTCTACATACCTGTTCTTTACTGCCTATAGAACAGTAAAAGGTGATGTGTTGGAATTCGGAAGGTGGGTGGATCAAACCAGAGATAGTGGAGTCAGCATTTAAGGCCAGTAAGGACCACTAGATCATCTAGTCTGAGCTGTATATCACAGGTCACCAACACAACCCAGCACCCGCACCATAAACCCAACAACTGAAATTAGACCAAAGTAAATGAATTCCACAGGAGGCTAGACTATTATGTGCCACAGGCAGAGAACAGGAGGGACCAAAGTGCACCAGTGCTTGAGGCCTCTGCGATAGCAGAGGAATAATTAAATGAGATATACCCAAGTAACACTGTCAAGTGGCCCGCAACCACACACTGCAGAGGAAGGTTTAAAAATCCCCAAGGGCACTTTGCCAATCTGACCTGGGGGAAGATTCCTTCCCGACCCCACATATGGTGATCATGAGCATGTGACCAAGAACCAGCCAGCCAAGCACTTCAGAGAGAGAATGCTCAGTGCCATCTCAAAGCCCAAGTCCACCTTGCCATCTCCAGCCATGGCCCTCCTTGATGCTGCAGAAGAAGGATATTATACAAAGTTGTCATTAGCACGCTCTTAATTAATCACTTTGGCACTAAAAGTAGAATATTGTATAAGATTGGTCCCAAGACCAATCCTTGAGGAACTCCACTAGTAACCTCTCTCCAGGCTAAGAATTCATCTTTCATCAAAACTTGTTGTCTTCTCCTCTTTAGCCAATTCCTTATCCACCTTATAATAGCCTCTATGCTGATCTCTATGCTAGATGCCTAGCAGAGTGACTGTGACACTAAGCCCCTGTACTAACCTTTTGTACAAAATATGCCTTGTGAGGTGTCATTTGAAAATAGCCCAATGATCATTAATATTCTTGTGTGATGTATGTATGTATGTGCTAAGAGTTATGAATATAAGCTGGAATCATGACTGAAGTGTTTGTAAACCAGGTATTGTCAGGGGAGTTGATAAACAGGACTATCCTAAACAAAGGAATGTGTGTTTATTTCAATTTATATATAAGCAGTAAACAGAGCCACCAAGAAAGCAGGGGAGATGATGGCAGGAAACAACAATTTGTATTTCAGGAAACTCAAGTGGGGGAGGAAGGAATATGAAGCTTCCTTCACCACCAGACTCCAGGTTACCTTCCTCACACTTGAATAACTTTGAGAGGTAATCCATTTCAAAGATTTACTGGTCTGTAAAGACAAGGGGCTGAACCTCAAGTGATAATCAATTGAAGCAATTGATGGTATACAATATCATTGTATTATAAAAGTATATAGAGTGAGGTCTTTTCTGAAAGCTAATGATAATACTGGTGGTTAATATAATTGTGAAATGTTATATTTATCCCCCTAAACTATATGTACACTTTATGAGGAAATATGGATACTTAATGATATTAAGTTTTAAAGTCTGTGACCAAACAGGTTCCCTCCCTCCCATACAGGAAAAACAGCAGCTATATACCGGTCTCCTATGTAAACTAAATAAGGTCTGAGCAGAAACAATAGAAGCCCTATTTACATAAAAATGAACAGGGAGATGGGAAGCTCAGTGGACAGTAAAAACATCATGAGATCATCCTGCGTCTTGAAACAAAGTCACAGAACTTTGGAAGATATAAGCAAAGACAAAAGCCTTCTTTGGCATCAATTACTAGACAGATATGAGGGAACAAGGCTCTTGCA
This sequence comes from Trachemys scripta elegans, assembly GCF_013100865.1. Taxonomy (NCBI): domain Eukaryota; kingdom Metazoa; phylum Chordata; order Testudines; family Emydidae; genus Trachemys; species Trachemys scripta. The sequence goes on from NC_048302.1 coordinate 52,024,281, forward strand.
AGCTGAGAAAGATGGGTACTTCAACCAAGGGGCAGGATGGGTTGAAGTATCTGGAAAGTGAATATAGGTGAGAAACCATCATCTTGCTAGATTAAGTTTTAGACTTAAAGTTGCATATTTCATTTTTATTTGCTTGTAAATCTTTCTAACTTCATTCCTTTTACTTGGTATCATTTACATTATGTCCTATTATTAATAAATTTGTTTTATTTTTACTGTAAGCCAGTTCAGTGCTGTGTTTAATTGGAACGGTGTATTTACTACAGTTAAATTAATAAGCAGTCATGTATTTTTGTGTCTTTAGAAAAAACAAACTTCATTTCTCTGAACTGTCCAGAAGAGGGCTGTGGACTGCTTGGACATTACAGAACACACAGTTTGGGGAAAACTCAGACTGAATGTTTTGGGCCACATTGCTAGTTGTAATCAAAGCTGGTGGAAGCCAGAGCAGGGCTGTAGACAAGCTACTGAGGTCAGAGCTGCTGAGCCAGGGCTATCTAGCACACAGACACTCTGAGTGCAGCCTGCATGCTCCTAGGCTAGCTGTGAGCATCCCACGTTGACAGTTACATCAGCAAAACATTGTGAGCCACCCAGGGTAGCAGGGCAAGTGGTGACAGCCCCTCACTGGTCTGGATCGCACTCCAGAACATCACAGTGCTACACAAACATTTTGGAGTCTAACAGTTATTTCTCCTCCAGACAAGCAGCCATTCCTAAGTTACATTCTCCTAAGTGCTGACCCCTGGAAAAGGTAATATACTCGTACACATATACAACGTATAACTAGATACATAACATTTCACAATACACATCCAAGAGCCACATCCAAAGGGTGTACCCTCTGGCCACATGAAAAATGTTGCTATACTTATATCCACTGGGGTCCCCAAGGAGGGCATCTCCACCCAGAGCAGTGGACCTAATTACCTAAGCAGCTATAAGGAGTCTCAATCTCATGACTACAGGGGTTTCCTGCTCAGCTTGCAAAGCCAGGGGAACACTTTAGCTTTAAAAATCAATAAATGCCATTGCTAATGGGAAACATTCTTGTCAATTCCCATGTTAGGTTCTTGTTTCATCCAACCCTACAGCTCAGGGTTTTTTCATATTTTACTTCTGAGGTGGGGTTCTCTTGTGTACGTACACGTACACACACACACACACGACTGAAAATTAAACCTTCCAAAGTTAAAAGCAACAGTGCAAAAATGCTTTAAGGAAGAAAAATACTCTTGTGCATATCCAAACACTTACTGTCAGCTCCAAATTTGGAGAGGATGACCCGTGTAAAAAAGTAGGGGAGTGTACAACTGCTTGTGCCTGACAAACTTTACCACAGAGTTTCGGGCTTTTTCCTTCTTCATTTTCTAGCTGCAGGAGTAGGATTCTCCAGTACAAAGCAGTAAACACAAGGTGGTTGGTTTGCTTTAAATGAGCAGGATTCCCATTAGACCCCAACCAGCTTAACATAAATTTCTCAGATCATCCTTTTTTGCTTTTCCTTCCACAATACCTATGGGTAACAATTAAGATGAAAAAACTACAACAAACCATAGGGGCTTAAACCACTGTGATGATGAAGGACTCATTCAGATTTCCACCCCCTCCCCAACTAAATAGTTTTTCTTTGAAGAACACTTGGCCTTTCCTTGTTTACTGGAGAAAAAAAATCACAGGACTTTCTAGAGTCTTCCTGTGCAGTGGCTACAGGATGCTACACAGGAACAGAAAGTTAAACATACCAAGATAGATTTTAAGAATGAGTTTGGGCAATCAGGGTGAAATTCACTCCTGTGCAAAGGGCCAACATAAAACTACAATATAGTGTAAAAGGAACCAACATGGTGCATAGGCCTCACATTGGCCCCCTGTATGGGTGAATATCATCCTTCAAGGGGACATAAGCCTTCAGTAAAAAGAAAACAATAGCAAAGGGAGCTGAGTGGGGCAAAAGCGGTTATATAATACTACACAAAGCATAAAACTATTCTACACATTTGAAGTGCATTTTATTTCCACCACCATAATCAGCTAAAAACAAGCTATCTACTCATCACAAGGGAAAAAATTATTATGAATATGAATTATGAAAAACAAACCTTGGCTACAGAGATCAAGTGTTTTCTCTGAGCACAGCAAAACCAGTTGTTCTAGCATGCATGTCTCATAATTTATATTATTTTGTTCATTTGTAATCTATCAGTATCCAGCAAACTTCAAATTAGAGTCCAATACTTCTCTTATAAAGGACACATTCGAAGTGTTAATATATGGTGAGCAGGATGAAAATACTGAGATACCACACCCCTGTACAAACACAGTTGAATCTGTCACAAGGTTGACATGACAAAAGTTTCTTAATCACCAGGAAGCTGATTTTTTTTTTTTTTTTAAAGAGTAAGGAAGTCCCGTTTCTTATAAATGGAAATCTTTCTGTAGCCAACTGATCACATTTTAGTTTTAACCCTGTAAAACCCTGCAAGATGAGGAGGTCATCAGACTCACACAAGGTCAGGTCCTAAGATGCAACTTAAATATAAATTTATTTTTCACTCTCCTGCATATCTGGAGGATAGACATAAAATCAAATATTATGTTGGCAGAAAATAGCTCTCTGCGCTAATTTGTAAATGGTACTGTGTTCCCTGCTGCTTGGGGGGGCGGGGCGGGGGCTGGGAAGCTTTTGTAAACAAGTTGTTTGGTTTCTCTTCCCCTACCTTTATGATGACATCAGTATGAATCTCTTATCAAAGCAACCCCTGCTAAAGAAGATAAAGAATGGAACAGCTGCAGATTCTTCATAATTATGTGTAAATCTGCTTGACAAACAGTACTGCTGCATCCCATAATCCCAGCACCAATGAAATCAAATGACCTGATGCTGCTATGACAGGAGGACTCTTCACTCAGGTGCTGTGCTGCAGTGATACCCACAACACACTTAGCAAAACTAGAATTAAATTCCATCTATTCTCTATAGAGTTGATACATTAACAACAGAGAATTAAATCACAGCACTGCTACCTACATTTATTTTTTTATTATATCTTATGCTGTCTCATAGGAATAACTGAACTGTTCTTATGCTGGCAGGGCTTTTTTTTTTTTTAAACAAAGAAAATAAGCAATATAATGCTATCAGTGTCTGATTCACTCTCCTTTGTGTTTCTCATCTAGTCCATTCTTCATAAGCATTTCTCTTCACATAACAGAGTGGTCAATGACAACAATCGCAGATATATTTAGGTTAATAGATAGTAAACTTTCAAACAGTAAAGACCAAACCAAGAAAATTGAGAACAAACAGAGACCAGATGTGCATGATCAAAAAATTATTCTGGATGGAAGTCTTATAATGGGTTGAAGCCCAAAAACTAAGGAGTGTACCATACATCTGGCATTAAGTTTTCTTTCTTTTAAGTAAGAAATATGGCATATGTTGTCTCAACTGAAGATATTTTTTCACCCACTCTCTTATGCTTCCACTAGGGTAAGTGAAGGTAACTCTGGTAAGAAACTCCGCGCACTATGAATTGCAAATTATCGGAATTGTTCTGGATGATGGTTTAGTTTTTAAATAAATGTTTAATACCACCTACCTAAGTACAGTTAGGTCAAAATCCTGGCCTGTTCTGCACAGGGAGAAGAGAGAAGGGGTAAAGGTGCTCTCTCAAACCGTGCATCCAAGTAGCAGGACAAAATTTCTCCCCAGAGATAGAGAGAGAACTAGGTAGGAGAAGCAGCTACCGAAGCAGGTGGGCTATGACTCAGAGGGAGACAGGATGGCCACCTGGAGGATGTCCAGCCCCCATAGCTAGCTCCTGAAAATAGTAAGGGGGGGTGAGGGAGCATATTAACCAAGAGAGCACAGTGCTCTTTTTGAGAGCAGGAATGAAGTCCCTGATAGCGAGTCACCTAATACTAGTCCAGCTCTGCAACGGCAGAATTGTCATAGCACCAGAAGAATGGCCTACTACTCTCTTGCTTCCCCTTTCCACATCATCCTGCTCACTAAAGGCCTGATCCAAAGCTAACTGTAGTCAACATGTATCTTTGACTTCAATGAACTCTGGATCAGGCCTAACAAAAGCAGGATTCATCATTAGTGACTTACTTTCTAATAAAATCTCTTATTAGTTTAATATTAGTTCACATCAGTATAAGGTGTCTTAATATTTTTCCTATAATCTGTAATGAAATACAAGCTCTCAACTGAGGAGATTACTGCTGCCATCTAGTGGCAACCTCCATTATAAACAGGTTATTAAAGCCAAATAACTGTACAGCAATGAACAGAGCTCACATATTCTAAAATGAGGCAGACAGCCCAGTGAAAAAAGGGGGCACTGTCCACCTGACAGCAACCATTCCAGGAGGGATTTTGGTGGCCTTATCCATCCATCCAAGTGACTGCACCAAAAATCATCTTTAAGGCAGTTACAGAGACCTCTCAATGAATAAACTTAATTTGCCAGGTGGCTATTGTTATTCTTGTGTATTCAGCTGCCAGAGCTACCCAGCAGAAACTAACTACTTTAACACAACTCATTACTTCATCACAAGTTAGAATGTGATAACATTACAAGGACTCAAAACACTCAAAAGAAAGGGGTATCCCATTTCAAAATCTGTCCCTTTAATCTAAATGTTCTCAGAACATTTTCTTTTGGAAGAAATATTCCAGTTAGGAACCAGCACGGTTAAAGTCCCCATTTAGGGTTAGGGTTTGCATTTACTTGCTGCACTTTGTTTCTTGACAGGGTTTTCTGATTTGAAAACTGAAGTAAAGCAATTTCTAGAGCACACTCTTGCAACTGTGGTCAGTGCTGGCAGTGTGATCATGTTTACATGGAGATCCTCGTAAATGTGTGTAGCAGCATGAGAAAAAGCACAAAAGTACTTGTTTGATCATTTAACAAGTGGGTGATGGATTCTGGCATCACTGGCTGATCAGAGGTGGGAGTCAACATTTCAATAGCGAATGAGAAGTAGGACAGGGATAAGTCATGAAGGGCCTTGGAAAGGAGAACAAGTAGCTTACATTTGATGTGAGAGAAAAGGGGGGAGCTAGAGGAGAGAGGCAAAGAGAGGGTGACACAGTCAAAGTGACGGGGCAGCAGAATAATCTTTGCAGCAATGGGTATGAGCAGGGCAGAGCAAAGACACAAGGTGATGAGTGTCACCTTGGGGGAGGGATAGCTCAGTGGTTTGAGCATTGGCCTGCTAAACCCAGGGTTGTGAGTTCAATCCTTGAGGGGGCCATTTAGGGAACTGGGGTGTGTTTAAAAAAATTAAATTAAATTAAAAAAAAAAAAAAACCTCTCTGGGGATTTGCCCTGCTTTCAGGGGTTGGACTAGATGATCTCCTGAGGTCCCTTCCAACCCTGATATTCTATGAGTCTGGACAAGAGTTTTAACTGGAAGCCAAGGACAGAGCCCAGAGGAACCCCCACAGAAAGTGGCGATGAGGAGGATTCTCTGAAGGATAAGCTGACAGAGTAATTAGAGATGCAGACAGAGAACCAGGAGGGGACAGACTCTCAGAAGCCAAAAGAAGAACAAGGAGTAATTAGAGGACAAGGAGTATAGTTGACTGCATCAAAGGTAGCTGACAGGTCAAAGAAGATGAGGATGGAGTATTGGTTCAAAGCTTTGGGTAAGAAGAGCTCATTAGAGACTTTGATTAGAGCAGTTTTGATGGAAGCTGGATTGAAGAGGGCCCAGACCATGACTGTAGACCAGGGTTCAGCAACTTTTCAGAAGTGGTGTGCCGAGTCTTCGTTTATTCATTCCGATTTAAGGTTTCATGTGCCGGTAAAACATTTTAATGTTTTTAAAAGGTCTCTTTCTATGAGTCTATAATATATAACTAAACTATTGCTGTATGTAAAGTAAATGAGGTTTTTAAAATGTTTAAGAAGCTTCATTTAAAATTAAATTAAAATGCAGAGCCCCCCAGACCGGTGATCAGGACCCAGGCAGTGTGAGTGCCACTGAAAATGAGCTCACGTGCACGTGTGCCATAGGTTGCTTCCCCCTGCTGTAGACAGTGCATTCAATTAGCTTAGAGATAAAAGGGAAAGGGAAATGGGGCAGTAATGGGAGAGACAAAGGGGTGTGGGCCCAAGTGTGTATTTTAAAATGGGAGAGATTAAGTATGTTTGTACTCTGAGGGAAAGAGCCAGATGACACGGAGGGGATGAGAGTGGGTATGAGGAAGATAGGATTGGATGGAACAGAGTCACTGAAGCAAGTGGAGGAATTAAAGGAGAAGAGCAGCCAAGAAACTTCTGCACCCATGACAGGGGAGAAGGAGGTGAGTGTTTCAGGAAGGTGAGCCAAAGGGAGAGGGAAGGTCATGTCATATTTAGTCAATTTTCTCTTGGAAGAAACCAAGTAAGATCCTGTACAGAGAAAGAAGTGGAGGCAAAAGGAGAGGCAGGAGTCAGGCATGGCAAAAACACAGCTGGGATTGAAAGCACGGGATTCAATTAAGTTGGAGAGGTAGAGTTGAAACCTTTCACTCTGCAGCAAATATAGGCACAAATTATTCTCAAAACTTTATTGGTTATAAAAAATTACAAGGGCATCTGCAATAACTATCAGCATAGACACCTTAGCAATGCTGCACAGCTTTTCAGGAGTGAATATTTGGAGTGTCCTTGCCATACCAGCAAGATTTAGAATCCCGATAGCACTGAACAGGCAATGTTCTGTGTACGGTTCTGATGTACAGAAGTACAGAAGTATACGGTTCTGATAGAATGACAGCACATTTTCAACAGTTATTGAAGAAACTGAAACTAAGAATTGCAATTTTCTCATGTTGTGTCCCAACAGCTAAAAAGTATTTCATGCTTCCTGCAAGTATTTCTTGGTGGGCAGTTTGACAGCTTATTCTTTATTTTCAGTTTTTATTTTGTTCTACAGACACTGTATTGGCTTTATTTAGGAATTGTTCAGTAGTGCTTCGAGTGGCAACTTTGGCATCACAACAACAAGCAGCTGAGCTAAAAAGGATAGAGCACTTAGCATGAAACCATTCTACAAGCATTTGCCTAATCTTCATCTGATTATCATCAAGAACAAAGAGGAGTATAGTGTTGTTGTTTTCATCCATATAACTGATAGAGCAACAGAGAAACAGGCTTGGTGTGCATCAATTCCTCTTAATTCTTCATATAGCTTTAGCAGAACAATCTCAATATTCTACTGAGTAACAATCTCAATATTCTATTGGAAAAAATCAGTGATGTGACAGTACATTTCCTAGCATATGTATACACTCACCTGCTATATTCAATTAGACATTTCAATATGTAAAAACTTGAGCTTCATCTACTAACAACATCTTGTATTAACTGGCTACTGAGCAGGCTACCTATATGCTGGCTAGTAGTAATAATGTTTAATGCCAATAGCTAGCTAAATAAAGCATGGTAATCATGAATGCAAAGTTGCAAGACCAAGACGTGGGCAAAACAGCCGAGGCTATAAACATTGGTGGGATTACAGGTGTTTTATAATGGTGCAACAGTATTGCCTCTCTCCCTTTTATTCTAGCTTCTGAAAAGCTTTACCAACTGCTCTGTCTGTCTCCCTTTGTGGACAACCTCACAGTGCAGGACTATGGAATTTGTATTAACACACTTTCATTGATGCCAAGAATAACTGTTGATGTGAAAAACTTTAATGAACTTCTCCAATTTTATTGAAGAACACATGGCAGCCTAACAAACCTTGTAAAAGTTGTATATCCAGTGCAGGCTCCTCTGTGCAAGAGTATTTTGTATTGTGGAATGTCCACTCCTGTGCTTCTGACGTTTATAGCATAATTTTTCAAATTTTCTGGAATACTGAAGATTTCTGTGGTTGTACTTCAAATCAAATATGACTGGGTTTTTTGTTTTTTTTTACTGACCTCTTATTTTATCTCTCATATTTCAGCACTTCTGACTCTGTCATACATGTTAATATTTTATTAATAATATGTAATGTTCTAAGACTGCAAGTATTTCTAAAAATCATTTCTTCGTTTTCAAGATTTCAAATGATTTCAAATTGTATTTTCCCCTGAAGAAATACATTAACATTATAGAAATAACTGTTGGAAAGAGTCATATATAGCAGTCAGAGGAAGTTTTTTTTTTTTTTTTTTTTAAATAAACCAAAGAACTATCTGAGAGAAAATATACAAAAGAAGAAGAGAAACATTCTGGAGTGGGTTGAGGAACAATATAACACACAATACCTGGTTTAAAAATGGAGGCCCAATTCAGTCAAATACTTAAGCACATGCTTAACTTTAAACATGCAGGTAGTCTCATTGTGCTGAATGGGACGACTCACATGCTTAAAGTTAGGCATGTGCTTAAATGCCTTGATAAATCGAAGTCAGAAAGCCTCAGTAGGCATTAACATCCCTTGTGTTTCAGTAGAAATTATTTGTTCTTATATTTTATGCCAATTCATAACCAGTTTTTTGCTAGACATGGTCTGACACATGCCATCATTTTATTCTGCAAGTTATCATTTACGTGCTTAACTTTATGCATGTTACTAGTCTCAACTTCAAAGGGACGACTCAAATATGTAAAGTTAAGTATTTGCATAAATGATGGCCAGATTGGGGCCTTAGTGTGGTCAGAATTGCTCAGGCCAAAGCACTTAAACAGACACTGAGCATGCTCCAGGAAACTGAAATCACTGCTGAAAAATAACTTATAAAAACTATATCCTTAGCCAGATGAGAGGCTTTTACTTCTAAGAGATCCTCAGTAGAGTTCATTGGCTTACAATACAAAGACCTTTCACAGTTCAGAAAAGAAAAGCTTCATCACCTTAATTTGAATAAAATGTTACTAAATAACCATATTAAAAATATTGAAACTAAATAATAAATTGCATATGAAAATAAAATGTGTTGAAATCCTGAAAGGCATGTGTATTTTTGACTTGAATGCATACAGGATTCATTGACAGTCTCCCATTTCAAAACATGCACCCACCATGCCATGAAAACCTGAATAACATTTTCACAGTTGCGTTAGATATGCAAGTCACATCAGAACCATTAGAAATATGCCATTATTCTATTATTTCAACCTTGCACCAATTCTGTGGTCATTGATTTATGAGTCAATCTGCAATTTTACTTTGATGCTTTTCTGTCAACTGTCAGTAACACATTAGACTTGTGATAAATACTATAACAATGTAATTTATGTTAAGCTTTTACAAAGATTGCAAGGCGGCTTGGGATTATTGACAGCATGAGCATTTAGACTTTTTTTAGACTTGCTCATTTATCCTGTCTACAAACCCTCCTATACTCAGCAACACATTCAGTTTAAGGAAGGTAATTCATCACAGACCCAGTCTCAAAACAATACATTCACCCCTTTTACTTAACTCCCAGGCATTAGGTGCATCATAGCATTCTCATTCGCCCTAGTATAGTTTAGTCTGTCATTGTTTCAGTATAAATCTCTTGTTTTGAGAGTGTTGGGAAACTACTATATAAATTCACTGCAGCCTGAACTTGTCAATACTTTTAGCACTGAAAATAGCTTTGATTTAAAAATTGAGAACAGCAATCCATGTAACTTAATTTCTTTTGGTATCCTGCAACTCTTTAAAACATAAGAATACAATATAAGAAGGTGTAAACATTGGCTAACACTGCTCCTAAGAGCACACACACACGAAACATCTAAGCAACATGAATTTAGTGTGCACGAACATGGACAAATTGACTTAAGATACTGTAATGGTTCCTTCTATTGAATCGTTACATTTTAAACTAAGAAGGATTTACACAATAGACACTAATACCTCTTCTAAAAAAGTCATTACAGACTATCAATCACAAGTCCATTTTTAAATAAATGCCTAAATACACTTTTTAAAATATGCATATTAAAATAAATATGCATGTCAAAATATACATTTACTGAGTACAGCACAATGGGGTCCTTGGAACCATTACTATACTGAAAAAACATAACTTTACTTAGAACTTATACATAGTGTGATAGACCCAGGCCAGTTGGGTACAGCAGAATAGCAGAAGGCAGATATACTGGCCACTGGATTAACAGTTTTCTGTTCCCTGACTGACCAGAGCAGGGGCTGCTCCAGGCTAGTGAGAACATCTGACTCCAATTAACCTGCAAAAAGTCAGGTGAGGCCATTAAGCTAATATGACCACCTGACTCTAATTAAGGCCCCACTGATACTATAAAAAGGGCTCACTCCAGTCAGGCAGAGGAAAGCCAGGGAGCCAGAGGAGAGGAAGTGTGGCTGAAGGGCTGGTTAATGAAGACACCCTCAAGTTATTGATAAGGGAGTCCTAAGGTAACGGTGAAGAAGGGAGAAGCAGGAGAGCTGTGGGGAAGTGGCCTAGGGAAATGTAGCAACTCTGGCAGTGAAAGGTTGGCTGCCAACAGCTGCTACCATTAGGGTCCCTAGGCCGGAACCCGGAGTAGAGGGTGGGCCCGGGTTCCCCCCAACCCACCACTACAGGAACACCTCCAGGGAGGGGGAAGTCAGGCCCCTGTCAGGACAGGAGGCTAAACTGTTCTAAAACAAGCCCTAGGGACAACAGAGACTGTGGGAATTCTCTCACCAACCTCCTTGCTGGCTTATGATGAAAAGGACTCAGAGGACTGTAACCCTGGCCCTAGAGAGAGAAGGGCTACGTGGAGGGTCACAGAGAGCCACTGAGGCTAGCATATACCGCCTAGAAGCGCAGGACCCACTGGGACAAGGTCAGAGCTCTGCCACAATAGTCTTTCGTCAAAGGATTGCTTAGAAATTTACAAACCTGGCCAAGTGTTGGTATTACTGTTTCAAATATGGAGAAACATGCAGCATAGGCTTAGGCGACTTTACTTTACTTACATGGAATTATTCCCAGACATACATACATGGATAACTGACAACAATTTTTGGATGCAGGTGAGAGAAAGAAAGTGAATCAGCAGGGTGTGACAAAAATGACTTGGAGAAAGGTGAGAGAGAGGTTTTAAAGTAGAGAAATCTGTTTGAATGAGGAAACGGTGCACTATGATTTCTGAAAGAAAAGAAATGGAATGTACTAAAGAAAAGAAAGGACAACAAAAAACATGCGAGATTGATCACAGACCTTAATGTGGCCAGACAAAAAAAAGACAATGCTATGTTCCCAACTGGACTGCAAGTTACAACTCAAAGCTCTATTCTTACATCAATCAAAAGGATACTTATCTATTCCCAGTAGCCTGTTTCCCTGGCTCACACCAGAATTATGAAGACAGGATTTCCCAGGGTGTAAAAGATGCACATTATGGTGGGATTTTCAAAAATGCCTATGAGAATTAGGAGCACATGTGCCATTGACTTTCAACAGGATTTGTGCTTCTAACTCATTTAGGCACTACTGAAAACCCCATGTTTTCTTTCCCAGAAAGACGACTGGCAGCGATTGGTTCACCAGCCGGAGGCTCAATCTGACAAACCTCCTGAGGCTCATTGGAGCTACGCCCCTGCATGGTGAGCCATAGAAGATATCTCAGATCAAGAGACATCACAGAAGTGGAATTTGGGTTCATCAGCACAGATTAGGTACAACTCTCTCACACGCTCCATCCTAATTTTTAAACTTGCCTAACACCTACCATTAGAACACCCAGTTTTCAGTTGCTCATAACATTCCCAAACTTTACCATTCATGCTAGAACCTTCCATGCCAGATGTCTGCCTCAAGTTGATTTTTTTTTTCCCAAATTTAAGAAGAAAAAGTTCTGCCTTTTCTAAAAACAAGGCTAGGGAAAAATACATTGTAAGAATCTTTTCATGTTGGCAACAATCATTTCACTAAGAAGCTCTAGCAACTCCAAGCTTTGGAGCAGGGGCTTGAAATTTTGCAAGGTGCCACCCTGCGGTTACATTTGCCTTTGGCTGTCCCTGTGAAAGTCCACCCAAATTTGGCCAATTTACAGGACTCTAAAAATCCTTGTTTCATAGACTCAAAGAGTTTAAGGCTAGAAAGGGCCACTTGCTCATCTAGTCTGGTCTCAGGCCATTAAATGACACAAGGATTCAGTTTTACCCAGTTACCGCTGTATTGAGCCCAATAATTGTGTTTGATTAAAATCATATCTTCCACACAGGCATCCTGTCTTGATTTGAAGACATTGAGAGATGGAGAATCCATCACTTCCCTTGCTAGTTTGTTTCAACAGTTAATCACACTCACCATTAAAATTTGCGCCTTATTTCAAATTTCAATTTGTCTGGCTTCAGCTTCCAACTACTGGTTCTTGCTCTGCCTTTAGCTGCTAGATTAAAGAGTCCTTTAAGTGCTTTGATATTTTCTCCCCTTTAAGGTACTTATACAATGAAATCAAGTCACCTCTTTCAGTATTCTTTCCAGAATACAGTCCCCATTCTATAGGACCTGCGTTCCCTGATGTAGGACTCTGCATATTAAATGAATTTTGCTTGAACGGGCCGCATCATCATTCTTTGTCATTCTTCCAATCTTTGTGTTATCTGCAAATAGCTAATTTTAATCAGCAATGATTTTATATATACTTCCAGATCACTGGTGAAAAAGGGTTGAATATGTGAGGCCTAGCACAGATCCCTGTCCAGGGAGAAGCCATTCAGCAGCGGGGTGACTTCCTCAGCCAGGACTACAAGAAGGATGACGGATCTCTGCTCTGCCCCACCAGGACCACAGACTTCTCTTGCGCCTGCAGGGGTTAGGTATCACCAGCCCTGCAGCAGTGCAGGGAGCCCTCTGCAGCCCAGCTATCACAGGAGTGAAGGAATGGGCCCTCGATAGCAGGACTGCAGAGGGTTCACTGAGCTACAGCAGGGCCGGTGACACCTGATCCCGGCAGATGCAAAGGGTAGAGGCTGCACTCCCGACCATGGTTACCAATCAGTATTCCCACCCACCGCCACACTCCAATTTCAGTGTGTCAGCTGAAATCAACATCTATCCATTAAATTCAAATCCTGCCAAGCTAGGTAAAAATCTATCCTGATTTCACTGATCAGGAGTAGCGTGGTCACACTAAAAACTTACACTAATAAAACCTTTATGTCATACAACATCACTGTGTCTATATGCACAAACACATGAATCTATAATATATGGAGATATACTTATCTCATAGAACTGGAAGGGACCCCGAAAGGTCATTGAGTCCAGCTCCCTGCCTTCACTAGCAGGACCAAGTACTGATTTTGCCCCAGATCCCTATGTGGCCCGCTCAAGGATTGAACTCACAACCCTGAGTTTAGCAGGCCAATGCTCAAACCACTGAGCTATCCCACCCCCCGATGCATGCTCTTGTGTATTGCTTCACAAGTATACTATATTGGCACATTACTATAGTAACGTAAGCTGCTACATCATGCTGCAAATCTTTCAAACAGAATACACAGTAAATCAAACATCACTATCACGTCTATGCAGGCAGTGGCCCCCATACAATACCAAGATATTCCAGGAACAGAATATAAAATACTTATAATTAATGACAGGTGATGTCAAGTTTCATTTTCATTGCCTTAATTCTTTAGGATTGCATGAAAGTTTTCGGCCAGCTACAAAAAACATGTATATAATAGGCAAGGAAACGAGCCACTCCACACTTATTGCCTGTTCATTCCAGATGCCAAGCGCTCTCAACTCTCATTAAAATAATTCAGAAGAGAGGGCATTCAGTGCTTCAGAGATGCTTATTACCTGGCACGGTCAAGACCCTAATTTAGGGAGTCCTTCATTCTGGGAATATAACTATCCTTTACATCAAAAGCAACTGTTAGTGCTTGTTTGTAGCTGAACTTGCTATGAAGTTAGGGGTTACTTTCTCCCTTTTATGTGCACAAAGGATTGTTATAAGGGGCTGAAATTATATCTTGTGCATTACCTGTGTATTGCATTTAAGGGTGAAAATCTACTTCCATTTACACCAGTGAAGACAATGGAGTTACTCTGGATTTACCCCAGTATACAGTGAATGCAGAATGTGGCCTTAAATCATTTGCGATGCAACTAAAATACTGTTGATGTCACTGGAGAATACCTTACGCTATAACTGAGTTGTTGTGGTTTTTAAAATTGCTTAAATAATAGTCAATCTTCCTATCCCTAAAAACACAGTGCCAATAACTATCATGTAAAAAGGATTAGTCAAGTTCAGGAAGATTAGACCAAAATGTGAGGAAAATCAGTAAGAAAATGAATTACCTTGGTCTTATTTTTCATTAGAAAAAGCAGATTTCCTTTCAGCCGACACCATCGCTCTCTTGGTTCTATATGCAAAGAAGTAAGAGATTAATAAAAACAATCTTTTGTCTCTACACATTAAATGCTTCTTAAAGAATATGCATTAGTAATAAAGGTCAGAAGAAAATCATTAACAACAACAAAAAAATTGCTTCACTCAGCAGCTCCTATGTACAACATGCTGTTAAATGCCAGATAACTTCCCAGAAGGTTTCTTCTATCCTGCAGCTGAGCGAATTGGTGACTGCAGCATATATTCAACTGTGTTTTCTTTGCGTTTCTCCCTTTTCTCACACAGGAGCAGAGACTGACACTTTAGCATTGAACAGCTTGCTACTAAACTGCTCAGAAGCTAAAATTACAGATGATATTAGATTCTGGTAAATTAGATCACCTTCCTTCAATGGAATAATGATTATAAAATAGAGAAGTGGGCTATTTAGATCAACTGCATCCACATTTATATGAGAAATGAAAATATCCACAGCACACTACAGAAGATTTTTAAAAAAAAAGTTTGGAAGGGAACCCTCGTGTTTCAAGGCATAAGCCATGCTCTAATTGCTGCATGGTATGAAGAAACATTTCCTATGAACAGTTTCTTCCCTAGCTGCCCACTATGGAATTCTTCCACCTTTCCTGAAGCATCTGGTACTGACCACTGTCAGAGACAGGATATTGACAGATCGATCACTCATCCGCTCTAATATGTTAATTTCTTTGCTCTTGGTGTCAACCTCATTGATGTCAATGAAGCTACATAGGCAAGTCTTGAAAAATCCACTTGGCTATGCACCACTAGAAAATGGGAAGTTTGCCCTTGCAAGCAATGGGGCCTAGAGGATCGATTTCAGCAGACAGTTTTCCCTTAAAAACATTAAATTTCTAGTATGCATGGATGTGAGGATACTCTACTGAAGTAAAAGAACCTATATAGAAAAGAACGTGACCCAATCGTAGTGGTTTCAATATCCTCAGATGCTCACAGCTTTAAAGTGAAATAAACTGACCAGAAATCTTGTTAAAGTACAGCTCTTCAGAACCCAGTGGACAGCAGTGAAGCAGACAAGAACCATATCAATTTTTATTGCTACTGCTGCTAGGAAAAAGTTCTCAACAGCAACAGAGAAGTCACTGGATTTATTCATGAGGAGATAGAACCTAAAAACCAAGCAAAAGAAAAAAAAAAACACCTCAGGATAGTGGATGGGCAGAAAAAAGTTAGACACCTTTCTCCAACTTTCAGCAGGAGGCTCTGGAATTGAGGGCAAAAGAGAAGAGGAGAGCATCTTCTTCCTACCAGTAGCCAATACGGGATTGAATGGGGTGCCTGCAAATGTATCAAGTATCCACTAGCCAGGGTCCAATACAACAGATGATACCTATGAGCAGAATTTGAGGACAGCTCTCTGGTAAAAATCCTAGCACCCTCCAAGAGCTAGCGATAGATTCTATATTATTTCTCACCAGCGCACAAAACCCAGAAAGCTTTCTGGGGAGCCCCATTCCTCAAATTATGGCAATTAGATTCAGCCCCCTGGCTAGTAAGCGTCTGGAACACTTTTTAAGATTAATTTGACCCAATGAGCTTACCCAACTATTCAGGGAGCAAGACCAGACAATCAAAGATGGGGATTAGTAGGAGAACTGAAAGGTGCATAAAGAACTGGTTAAAGGGGGGACTACCATGGGTCATAATGAAAGGTGAACTGTCAGATTGGAGGGAGGTTCTAATAGAGTTCCTTAGGGATCAGTCTTGGGACCAATCTTATTTAACCTTTTTTTTTTCAGGACCTTGGCACAAAAGGTGGGAGCGTGCTAATAAAATCTGCAGATGACACAAAGTTGGGAGGTAATACTAATACGGAAGAGGACCAGAATATCATACAAGAAGATCTGGATGACCTTGTAAACTGGAGTAATAGAAATGGGATGAAATTTAATAGTGCTAAATGCCAGGTCATTCACTTAGGGACTCACAAAAAGAATTTTTGCTATAAGATGGGGACGTATTAGTTGGAAGCGATGGAAGAGGAGAAAGACCTGGGGTATATTGTTTTATCACAGGATGACTGCGAACCACCAATGTGATGCAGCTGTGAAAAAGGCTAATGCATTCCTAAGATTCATCAGTCTAGGTATTTCCAGTAGAGATAGAGAAGTGTTAGTACCATCATACAAGGCACTAATGAGACCTCCTCTGGAATAGTGTGTGCAGTTCTGGTCTCCCATGTTTAAGAAAGTTAACTTCAGACTGGAACAGCTGCAGAGAAGGCTGATTAAAGGAATCAAAACCCTACCTTACGAGAGAAGACTCAAGGAGCTTGGCTTATTTAGCGCAATCGAAAAAGTCTGAGGGGAGATATGATTGTCCTCTATAAATACACCAGAAGGATAAATACCAGGGAGGGAGTTACATAAGTTAAGTGCCAATGTGGACACAAGAACAAATAGCTATAAACTGGCCATTAACAAGTTTAGACTTGAAATGTAGGTGGTTTCTAACTATCAGAGGAGTGAAGTTCTGGAATAGCCTTCCAAGGAAGCAGTGAGGGCAAAAAACCTAACTGGCTTCAAGACTGAGCCTGATACATTTATGGGGGGGATGGTATGATGAAATTGGATATATGCCATTGCAGACAATCTGCGACTGCTAGCAGCAAATATACCCAATGTCTGGTGATGGGACACTACTAGATGGGGAGGGCTCTAGTTACTATAGAGAATTCTTTCCGAGATGTCTGGCTGGCGGGTCTTGCCCTCATGCTCAGGGTCCAACCAATCACCATATTTGGGATTGGGAAGGAATTTTGCCCCAGGTCAGATTTGCAGAGACCCTGGGTGTTTTTTTGCCTTTCTTTGCAGCATTGGGCACTGGTCACTGGAGGTTTAAAGTAATGCAAATGGCAGATTCTTTGTAACTTAAAGTCTTTAAATCATTATTATCAGTAACTCACCAGAGGTTATGGGTCTATTACAGGAGCACTGCGTGAGGTATTTGTGGCCTACAAGGTGCAGGAGGTCAGACTAGATGACCATAATGTTCCCTTCTGGTCTTAAAGTCTATAATCTGACCCATAGGCTCTCTCAAACAATCACAACTTGAGATCCTATAGGCCAAGTAAAAATAATGCCTATTCTCTGTTGCTGAAATTATTATATTAGGGATGGTTTTACAGCTAACCACAAGGGATTTCCTAACAGTCTAGGGAACAGATATTTATTCAAGCTTACTGGAAATTGAACAACATACTAAATACATTACCATAAAAGCCAAAAGAAACCTATGCAGGAGGTAGGAACTGAGCTATAAAAGTTGATAAAGCGGGAAACGGTTGGGGGTTTTTTTTGTGAGAAACTAGAAATCGAAAAATTACAGCTACTACTGACTGATGACTAGCAGCTCGTACAATGCAAATCAACATGTTGCACAGATCATTGCAAGTCCTAAGTTCCATTTCTTGGGCAAATAGTACAGAATGGAGGCCACTTATACAGCAGTGCTGGATTTTATAGGAATGACTACACTGTTCACAGGTCAACATAGCTACAGCAATTTTAGGTGAAAGAAGGCATGCATTTTTATTTATAGTGTCAGTGTGCATGTACCTCTGTACATACCCCTAAATCTGAATAAATCTAACAGCTTGCTTTATTTTTTCTCAGCACCATTTTACAGAAATCTTGGAATACAAGCACATCACGAGTAACATCCACTTGGCAACAAGTCAGATTATTTTTAAAAGTCCCCAACAGTTATTTCAGGGTTTTTTGGGTTTTGGACAGTTGGAAAGAAAGGGTTGCATAACACCTACTACTGTGTTCCATATAAAATATATATTGAGGACACCTCTCTATCCAACCTATTTAAAAAAAACCATAAGAAGAGGATAATAAACTACTCTTTCCCGAATGTATATTAGTCTAGTTAGCAGCCAGAGGACTATTAATTTAATCTCTGTTTGCATATGCCAGTGAGTTCCTAATCCACAGCTAAGGCATAAAAACAAAGGTGTTTAGCACCACTCAAGCAGACACAATGAAGAAAACATAAAACTCTAACGAATATGTAATTACTGACACTGTAAGATGACAATGGCAGCAAAACATGCCTCAGCAACAGATAATTTTCACTACAAACTGATACCTATTAATTTTCCATCCTTGGCCACTCTGCAAATTTTCACTCTTTCTTCCTTGTCAAAGCAAGCTGATGGCCTTTTGGCCAGTGAAGCCAGATATTTGGCATTCAACCTCATTAGATAACAGTGAAGAGGAGGAGGAGGAGGAGAATAATGATGCTAATGAGTTTTTTGAAGATGAGCAAGATCTAAATAGCAGACGAGGTCAACTGAAATATTAAAAAAGATGCTGCAATATATGTGATTTCATATAGAATTTCATGTGCATTCCATGCATTGTACAGTCATTCAAAATATGAAAGATATAATTGATGGACAAACTAAGATTAAAATAGGTACCACTGTCAAATCTGATTAAAAGAAAAAAAGCATTTTAGCTTTTCCCTGTTTTTACTAGTTAATGCAGAATCAAGTAAAATGTATTTTATACAGTACTTTCTGCACACACAGTTTTAACAATGTAACTAGTAACATGCATATGTCATGCTCACCTATAGAATGAAGGCATCAAAAGAGATAGAGTACACAAGTACACATTCATGTAGAAAAAAAAATATTTTAATCTCTCATTGGAATTGTAACAACAAAATATACCGAGTGTGACAGGGAGTCCACCCACTTAAGCATAATAGTGCCTAGCGGTCACTCCACCCCATCAAGTGAGTGGCCCTTTAAGATTTTGAATGGTCCGATATACATACACAAGGACTAGGAGGTAATGATAGAGAGAAGTGGTCCCAGGAATAGGTGGTGCTTTGGAGGAAATCCTGTCACTTTGTCTTTTAAGGGACAGGAACCTTGCAGAGAGGACAGGGAAAGGCTCCCCTTTTACCCAATCAAATGGTGATAAGCTGGGAGAAGATGATCAGCATAAATGCTGCCTCCCACATAGCAGGTCAGACACCAGCAGAAAGCAGCTGCCTGCTGGATCCTTTGAGCCGGAAGATTAATTGGGGGGAAAAGGACCACTGAGGGAGAAGTCTGGCTAAGGTCCTACAGTGGCTAACTTACAACCCAGCTCTAAGGAAGAGAGCTCAGGATTCCTGTTTTGAGGAAGTGACCATTAATCATAAGTCCAGCTCCAGGAAAGGAGCCTAGTGGGGGTGTTTCCTGAACCAGGACAAGAGCAGACCAGGACTCAAAAGCTGTATCTACACAGCACAGCACTTGCGCCAGTGTGTAGGGTGCATATAGTTACACACTGCAGTGAAATGCAGGCTGCCTCCACACCACAGTGCATAGCTACACACATCAGTGGAAAGTTCTTGCAGAGGGGAGGCAGTGGGGAAAGTCAAAGCAGTGGGGAGCTGCCACGCCATTCATCACTACTTCCCCACTGCCAGAGCATTTCCCCACTGTTGGAGTCATTGAGCTGCCAGAGCCTTTCTCCAGCACAGCAAAAGACGCCAGCAGCAGGGAAAGGCAATGGCAGGGAAAGGGTAGAGCAGCCGGGAGAGAGCTGTGGAACATCACACTGCTAAAAATACCAGTGTAGACAGAGGGGCACAGCTTGAGTGAGTAGAGAACCCTGTAAGGTACACAGCCACAGGATTCAGCTATGTCTTTAGGCTACTCACCTAAGCAATGTACATCACCATCTATGCTGCTATTTATAGCCCTGCTACGGGGGCATGCAGTGTACAAACTCTACACCTCCTGAAAGAAGTATGCAGTGTAGACTTACTTTTATATGGACCCAAAGTGGGCTGACCTGTGGCAATTAAAAAAATGTTTTTCATGCAGTCGTGCCATTTCTTTTCCTGTATTTCAAAAGCAGTATTCCTTTTATCCTTAATCACAGCAGCACTCCTCATCCATTCCTATCCTTTCAATCTAATCCATTTTCCCAGTCCTTACCTCATCTCATAATTTTGTTAATTATCATCATACATTCCTCATATAGGCCCTGATCTTGCACTTTATAACAAACGTGTCCACATGGAACCCCACTGACTTCAACGCGCAAGTGCAGCAGTTTGTCCACATGTTGTACATTGAAGGACTAGTACTTCAGAGAGATTTGTGCAGTGGTGACTGTCACACAGCATAGACTGAAGGAGGCATTAACCCCCAAAATAGTCCAATAGTACAGAGTTAAGTGCTGAAGAAATCTATAGGCCCAATCCAGATGAAAATATTCAGATACTTTCTGGGCTGCACAACTTCCTTGGCCCATGGCATATGGCAACAAGCGGAGTTTTGGTATGCTAACATGTTTTCCAACTGGCTTTGTATGCTAAGCAGGACTTTGCTGCTAGTTTTGTTTTATCCTTATGAACTGTATTTTGGGGGCAGACTTTTTATTTTTCTCTAGTGTGTGTAAAAAAAAAAAAAAAAACCACACCACACAACTCTGCAGCAGGAAGCTGTGTAGCAACTGTAAAAGGATCACATAACTGAGCTCCCTGCCTGTTTGCTTTGCAGCTCCTCAAATCAAGGCCAAGTCCTTCCCAAACATCCTCACTGGGATCACACAGCAGGTGAGGAAGTGGCAGTTTAAATCCCCTCTACATAGCTTGAGCTAGCTCTCATCTTTCTCAAGGCACATTTTTAAAGACACACTTGTGACAGTTTTGGGAATTTCTCTGCCTGAGTTTATATGCAGTGTGTGCAGCCATGTCAGTCCCAGATTAGAGAAACAAGGTGGGTGAGGGTAATTTTTTTTTATTGGACCCAACTTCTGTTGGTAAGAGAGACAAGCTTTTGAGCTAACACAGACCTGAAGAAGAGCTCTGTGTGGCTCAAAAGCTTGTCTCCCTCATCAACAGAAGTTGGTCCAATAAAAAAAAAAAATAATAATAATTACCTTACACACCTTGTCTCTCTACATGAACTTATGGATTTTATGATTATATCTTTACTGAAGTCATGTATACACTAGCAGCTTACAGTGGCACAGCTCTACTGACACAGCTGTGCCGCTATAAGATCGCTTGTGTGGTTGCTCTATACCAATGGGAGAGAGTTCTACCATCAACATAATAAAACCACCTAAATGACCAGCAATACTTATGTTGGTGGGAGAACATCTCCCACCGACATAGCACTGTGCACACGAGAGCATATGCCAGAAAAAACTATGTTGCTCGGGTAGGGGGTGGGGAGGAGAGTGAGTAATTTTTTTCACACCCCTGAGCAATGTAAGTTTTGCCGAAATAAGTGCTAGTGTAGACATGACCTGATTCTTTCACTGTATATTGTCACATGAGATTGTATCATCTCTTTCCTTTACCACAAGAGGTGTCTGGCACCTGGGTGTCTGCCTCTGAATGGGACAGTCATTATAGACCATCAGCAATTGAATAACCTTCCCTTAGTAGGACAATGGACACTAGCAGCCAAAGACTATTGACTTGTTAATAACTCTTATCCATTGTAAGGAACACAGAGGATATTGTTGGCCCCAATGTACAAAGGACTGGAGAACGGAAAAACCCCAGAGGAAGGACAGGAAGAGACAGGGTGTTAGAAACTGTTGTTAACAAGAGGCTCTTTGGCAAGAGAAGACTGAGCAGAAGGAGAAAAGGCGTAGAAGGATCTTGGACCTTTAAACAGGCACAGACTGAGATTCAAAGTGCTCTTAAGAGTGGTGACAAAACAGAGTGACGTTGCATTCAAGTATTTGTTATTTTTCCATACATCTGTGCATCTCTTGTGCTTATTCTCAACCAGTCCCACTTTACTCATAGAAGTGCCTTTGCAAAGTCTGTACATCCCTTGTTTTAATGGTCACAAGATCCATGAAGATTTAAAGACCAAACTGGAGTGCCCATTCAGGTGGAGATCTAAAGAGAGAGAGAGAGAGAGAGAGCTTAAACTACAGATGAGACATGCGAGAAAAGGATGATGTTATTTAAGTTAAGCACCAATCTGGACACAAAAACAAATGGCTATAAACCGGGCATCAACAAGTTTAGGCTCGAAATTAGGCAAAGGTTTCTAACCATCAGAGAAATGAAGTTCTGGAACAGCCTTCCAAGGGCAGCAGTGGGGGCAAAACACCTAACTGGCTGACCTTGATAAGTTTATGGAGAGGCTGGTATGATGAGATTGCCTACAATGGCACATGGCCCATTGGCAACTGCCACTAGCAAAGATCCCCAACTGCTGGACACAGGACACGAGATGGGGAGGAGTCTGAGTTACTACAGAGAATCTTTCCCAGGTATTTGCCTGGCGGGTCTGCCCAAATGCTCAGGGTCAAACTGATAACCATATTTGGGATCAGAAAGGAATTTTCCCTCAGGTCAGATTGACTGAGACCCTGGGGTTTTTCACCTTCCTCTGCGGCATGGGTCACTGGCAGGTTTAAATTCTCCATAACTTAAAATCTTTAAATCATTATTTGAGGACTTCAGTAATTCGGACAGAGGTTCCGGGTCTATTACAGGAGTGGGCAGATGAGGTTCTGTGGCCTGCAAAGTG
Organism: Trachemys scripta elegans; assembly: GCF_013100865.1. NCBI lineage: Eukaryota > Metazoa > Chordata > Testudines > Emydidae > Trachemys > Trachemys scripta. Next base: position 52,047,135 of record NC_048302.1, read on the forward strand.
CAGGAGCTCAAACTAGATGATCACAATGGCCCCTTCTGACCTTAAAGTCTACAAGTCCGAAATGGTCTGGGGCAGCTGGACCAGAAGGTCCCACATCCTAAAACAGGAATACTAGACAGAGCTAAGGGTGAACCATTCAAGAAATATATGTCTGCTGATAATGTTTTAAAGAAAGTCACACCAGTGAACTGGTGGAAGTCACTTAAGCACTTGGATTCAGAGACTGTTGAAGTGATAATCTCACTTAACAGCAGTAGCTTCTTCTGCCTGTGTAAAAAGATTATTTTCTTCCTTTGGACTAATTCATTCCAAATTTAGAAATCCTTTTGGACCCAAAAAAGCAGGAAAGCTTGTTTTTCTTTTCCAGATTATGAACAAACAGGAAAATTAAGGTGAAGACCACTCAGTTAGCAGCAGAAGCCATTATTTTAAGTTTCTCATGTTGATCTGGCTGACTTAGTCGATTTAATTTTTTTTTAATATTTCATTTAACTTTTTTTAGTTAAAAACAATTTTAACAAAAACAAACCTGATTTTAAAAAACTTGAATGTTTAACTAAATTCAAAAATTCATATGCGTGTTTTGTTAAAATATATGTTTGCTATTGAAGAAAAAAATCCAGAATACATAAATGTTGTTGTTTTAGTTAAATAAAACAATTTAAATGTGTCTCTGATGATGTTCTCCTCCTAATACAGCATGGCAAGAAAAGCCTCCAAATATTAATGATTAACCTGTTGAATTGAAGATAGTTCACCTCCCTATGACTTCATAAATATCCGCTTCAATTATCTTTGGTAAATGAAATAACCAACCAGCCAACCGTTCATTTTCTGATATAGCTGTAAAACTAATCTGAAAAGTTTTCAAAATAAATCACTTTAAAAATGAATAGTGTGTACCTTCTAAAAATGAAACCTACATCTATCTCTGGTTGTAAAGAATATGTATTAAGGTTATAACAACCAACAAGAATGCACTTTTATGTAGAAATCCATGATTAAATCAAATATTCCTGACTAGTGATTTAAATCAAATCCACCCTGGGAAACAGACACACTACATTCAATTAATCCTTGAAGTTTTTCACCATCACTGCAATTATCATGGATATGAAAATCAGATTGGTCAGTTATTCAGTAAATGGGCAGAAAAAAGGTGAGCTGTCTTTTAGTAGTGGATGCCAAATACCGCCACCAGAAAAGTAATTCCTTCAAATAGGGAACAGTTTCCACAGCTGCTAGCCCTTTGAACTGGAAAGAAAAACTTCTACAAGATTCCTTCACTGTTTTAGGTCTTACAATTGTTTTCTGTGGACATGCAATTGTTTAAATACATACATTGATTCAAATACAAATAAGTTTTGATAATTCACAGTTCTTAACTGCTAACAATGTAGATTCATGCACCACAATGTTAAATAGAACTGAAAGGGGACAGAGAAACAGGCATTTTTAGCAGCTAGTAAGATATGAATGTAACTACCAAACCAAAAAACGTCTTGGATTAACTGAATTCAAAAGGATCAAAAGCCATGCCTCGATCCTGTTCATAAGTTTACAATCAGCAATCAAAACTTGCAGTAAAGGCAACCAATGCTAACTTACCAAAATAGTTTTAGGTCATCACCATTTAGCCCTATCCAAACAGGACTCTACAAGACTCCCAAATAAACCAACTACCCATTAAAATAATTCGCATCTAATCAGTGATTCATACTGCCGTAAAAGAATCAGAATAACTAATGAACATGTATTTTGTTAGATCAGGATGACTGCCAAGCAGTAATAGTTTAAAAGTAAGCGCTCAAAGCTGTGGCTGCAGGGAGGTCAAGCAGTGCCAGTACAAACATTGCTACTGCTTTCATGGTGATTTGCATAGCATTAAAGTAACACTTTGAACATTTTCTTTTAAGCTCCAATTTCTCAAAGTTGAGTTTTTAAACACCACTGACCATTGAGGAAATTAGTTCTTAATCTTTCAGCTTTTACCTATATTGCATTTAATTCCAAAGATTTAGATAATATTCTCATCACTGCACATCTGTTTTGAGAATTTAAGCCTCCTAAACTATGCAGACTCCTAAGCCTCTAACAAGATAATAAAATTCATTGTTGTCATCCTAATTCACAGTACCGTTGTGGTAAAAATATTAACTTTTTCATGAAACCCTTGGAGACCCTATCAAAATATAGTTGTACTTTCCAACCTTCATTTCTTTTCCTTTCCTTTCTCCTACTTTGAAAGGGTACAATACTTTCAGTTCACTTCATGCAATATTTAAGAAGTTCTAAGATCATAAGTCTTTTGGGCCTATGGAGGAGGAAAATATCCTTCAAAAGGAAGAAAAGCCTCAGGTATTTCAAAATTGTATTTTCAAGAACTGTTCTATTAAAGCAGATATTGGTTTTATTGAAATGTTTCTCAGAAAAAAATATAGGAGATACATTTTTCTAAATGAATTCAGCTCTGAAGTCAAAATATAGGAAATGGATAGGGAGGGCCTTATGACATTGCTTACAATCCTGAATTCTGTAAATAAAGGGTCATATCTGATCTTCGTCACACTGGTGTAAATCAGAAGTATTTCCATAAAGTAACTTCCAATTTTCACTGGTGTAAGTAAGATCAGAATATGGCTCAAAATCAGATAGATAATTAAAACTGCTTCTCTCTCCTCCCAGGGATGCTGCAAAATTGAATTTTACATTTCTGATTCTTTATTAAACTGTAAAAACAATTAAAACTTATTCCTTTAGCAAGAAGCTCATTTGGAAGCTTCCATTACTTCTAGAAGTCCAAATCATGAGAGATGGGCAATTACTAACAGTCTGGGGAAAATGGCCCTATGTTTTGCATAGATCCCCAAAAGTAAAAAAAAAAAAGTCATGCTCTAAGTGGTCTCTCCCCCTTCTTGCCCTACAGATAGAGTGACTAGCATGGAGAAAAATAATCATGCCCTACATATGTGAGGATTCTGCAGAGCTCTCCCCCACCCCGCCATCACCAAACACTCATGTGTTTATTCTTGTTCTCAATTAAAACAGGCCCAGACAGTCAGAAAACTGGAATGTATGTAGTTGGACTGCTGTTTGCACTCAAGATTTCCAACCAGTTACTGTACTACATGAAAAAGATAAACAAGTTAATTAAAATATTACTTTTTTCTGTGGAACAAAATTTCTCTTTACAATGAATAGGGCATAAGTAGTAGTAGTAATAATTGGTAGCTGAAGTAGTAACTTAGCATTTTTAAATTACTCTATGTGGGAGGGAAGTGATTTTGTTCATTAGCGGAAAGCTCTTGCTGCTTCCATGTAGTTCCCCTTGATTTTTTCCCTCTCTACAAAAAGGGATGATACATACACCGGACCCTCGCTAGAACACGCGTCTATATAATGCGAATTCGGATATAACGCGGTCGCAGCCATGGATCCCTAATTTAAGTAGAGTACAATTTTTTTGAGTTTTAAGTGACCTTGCTGTTCATTACCTTATCATCCATGCAAGATCATTGGAGGAAAGACAGATATACTGTATCACAGTCTGACGAGGAATTTGACTTCGAGGGATTTACAGAGGAGGAAGTTGGAAGAACACACATGGAGCGGATGCAACTGTCCGGGCTCGGGATAACTGTTCTGCCACAAAATATCGAGTCCTGGATAAGAGGCAACGATGAAGCAGAAGAATTTTGTCCCGTTGCTGAACGTCTAACGGATGACGAAATTCTTCGGACAGTACTACCAAACAACATTCCAGAAGCTGAAGAATTGGCCTTCGCTGTGGAAGAAGAGGAAGATGAAGTGGACGCTGTTCCAACGTCAACTGCGACCGTAGCCGGTTTAGAGACTGCTTTGAGATGGTTTGAGATGCAAGACGTTGAGCCTATAAAATGATGCAGCTATGTAGTCTTTTGCACTTGCTAAGTGGAAGCAGCACAGCAGCAAGAAGCAAAAGCAACTCACCGACTTTAAGAAAAACTAGACTAGTTTATTGTAATGTCTACTTTAAATCTCTAATAAAGCAGCACTTTTTTTCCTCGTTTATTGTTTCCTTCAAGTAGGAGTTTATTTTCTACTGTTTTCTATATTTTATGGATGTGAAAGTAATTAGCGCTACAAAATTTCTATATACATATTTATATATACAGTGTATATAAATTTCTCTATGGCATTCCATGCGCAAAGACGGAAGTTCATGGCACCTGAAAGCGGACAATCAAAACAAAGCACACAAAGCATTTAACCGAATTCATTAAAATCACTTCCATTTCAAAACGCAATTTCCAATAATGCCCATGGTGAGTACTGTATCTTGTAGACTCGTTTTTCATTACAATTCCGAGTTTTGATGCTATCGTTAGCCCGCTATAACCTGCAAATACACAACTACATATACCTGTACTGAAATTTCGATCACAAAAATATGATTTAATTTTAACGCGGTCCCCGCTGTAACGCAGTACTTGGCACGGATCCCAAATCCTGCATTCTAGCGAAGGTCCGGTGTACTATTTTCCAGCTATACCGAAAGGAGGACAGGAGACATTTATAGACTCAAAGACTAAGGTCAGAAAGAACCATTGCTTAACTTAAACAACATCCTCCCCACATTCCACTCCTTTAACAAACATCTCCTTGGTCCTTTACCAAGCCATATAATCTTGTCACTGTATCCCTTCCCGATGGAGTACCTGCCTTGGACATCTGCCCCACACGTAGGCTATGATGTTGCAACTCATTGTGTAAGTCCCTTCCTTACTCACTGTAACAAAGCCATCCCTGCCCCCCAAGTAAAGTTCTATTCCCTCTCCCCAACAAGCCAGACAACATCCCCCTCTTTCCCCTCCTCCCCCCACTTTAAAGATGCTGTGAGGTCATTAGGGTAGCACGTACTTGGTTTTAAATCCTTCCTCCTTTTATTGGATAAGTAAATACATCATGCTGTTCTCTAGGTAGGATGTCTTTTACTAATGAGCTCCTGTTTTGGATGCTGACAAGAAGTCAAAGCGAACCCCAGGGCAGTGTTGCCAACTCTCATGAATTTGTCATGAGTTTCATGATAATTGTTGTTTTCCTTAAAGCCCCAACTCCTGGAATCAAGTGGATGTGTGATGATTTCAGCCTTCATTCTTAAAGAAAAGTACGTTTCTAGCCCGCGTGGCTGTGACTAAAGCTTCAAAATGTGACCATCACTCCCCTCCCCCAGTGCACCCTAAAGGCTCAAAAAAGCAGAAGGCAAATAAACACCAAATCCATTATTTTTACATTGACTTTAAAATTATGTGACTATCTCATGATTTTTGAACATTTGAGGTTGACAACACTGCAGCTGCTCTGAAGGAAAAATTGGGTGTGTGGAAAAAGTAATAGCAGAACAGAATATTGTTGTGGTGATCTATTCCCCAACCCCTTAAATGGCATCCATAGTGCTCAGCCACCAATACTGCTTTTCACAGCCAGGCTATACCAAGTCCAAGAAGTTACTGCAATACTACTAAAAATTGAGTTTTATTCCACTCAGCAAGATACATTCCTTTTGCCGCAAAATATATTCTGGAGCTACCGTCTTTAAGTCTATATTTAGGTCACCATCACCTGTCTCCTCCAATACTTATCTAAACACAAACAGGTAAACTTAACATTCAAAATCACTGACAACACTAATGTCACTGGCCATTGTTACTGTACACAACACACCATTGTGTTTAGGGACTGCAGCATATACTTCCAACATGCAAGATTTTTCATTATCTGAAGATAGTGTATTCTCTGAACAAATGTTCAATTATTTAGCTTTCGATGGTTTGTTTCACTAACTTAGAAGTAAATAGAGGCTACTATCCCTTCTCAAAAAGGCCTACAAGCATAACAGAGACTTATGTATTTTACACGTACACACATCTTTTGCATTACCCTAAGGGTCACCACATGGCTGTGAGAGTTGCTCTACCTCTGTTATTTCTGAGTCTGTCATACATATTATAGCCCCTACCACCCTCGGTTTGAAGGACTGGGTATTAGTCCCAAGCTCAGGTCTCTCCCAATGGTAGTGTGTTGAATTAGTTTGTTTGTTCTGTCACAGAAGTCTTGGGTACAGGGGGAAGATATCTGATTTCAAGTAGAAACCAAGCAAACTTTGGCAGTTTTATCTGAGTATTGAGCTGAGATTTTGGATTTACTGAAACCCATACTCAAAGGTTTAAACTCTAGATGGGGTAACTTTCAGAACTGTAACAACAACAAAAAGCACAAAAATCTCTTGAACTTGAAACAGTCAAGTTTAACATAGCTCTAAACTCAGTTGCTGTGTTTGCACTGGGATTAATGGGAAGCCTCACATCAGTGCTTGTGCAAACTTCAGTTAAATCTGGGAAGGAGTTCCCCACAAAAGGCACCCAAACGATTGTTGAAATTATTTCTCCCAGGTGTCCTCCACAGACCTGGATAAGCCTAGTAGGGATCCTAAACATGATCCTCCACTTTAAAACTCTATACTTAGGTCACCATCCTAAGAGGACAGGACTGGCCTTCGTTCAGAGCATCTCCATGCTGCTCCATAAACACGTAAGAGTCACTAATGAGCAATAAGAGGCTCTCACAAATAAGCAAACCAACAACATTTCAAGATTCCAAAATCCACTGAGCTCAAGGAACAAGGACTAGGAATCCAGCGTGATTCCCTTGCTGAGCACTACAAATAGGCTACTAAACCTTCCTCAACAATTTCTGATTTCAGAAGAGGGGGAAAAAAAAAAATCTTCACATCAGATTCCTGGATGATATTTTACTTGGATAATTAAAACTCAGCCAAAGTACCTGAAAACAAGATCCTTAGTCAGCACACTTACTAAATATACAACTGTTGAAAGTTCACAAATATCTGGATACCTATATTTCTAATTAAAAAGATAATATCACAGTTGAGAACATAACTGCTGTACCAATAAATCTGAAAATGGTGTTTCAGTGCCATTATATTAAGGAAGAGTAATAAATTATTCTAACTGCACCTTGGCAATAATGATACAATGTTAATAAGCAATGAAAGTCTCAATTCCAAAAATGATGTTATGCCACCTGGGGGAGGACCTACTTGGGGAAAAGGTGGACCAGAGCAGGCTGATATTAAAAACACAACAAAAAAGCAAGCATAAAGAAATATAAAAGACACCTCAAAAAAGGTATTTTATATTTTAAACCAGCAATTACTGCAATAGCCAACCCTATATTTCCATTTTACTTCAAGACCACTAAAACATTAACTGGCACTATAGAGAGCAAAGCATGAGATATAATCAAGGCACTTTTTACAAAGAAATTAATTGCTTTAAAAATATACAACCTATGTATTTTACTTCAAAAATAAGAAAAGAGCTAGCAGATCTTATCCTGATTCTTTGACCGGCAAGCACAGACACTGTGACAGGGGCAGGATTTAAGGAAATATGGAAGGTGAGATCTCAACATTTACCCAGGGCAGGACATGAGGCTGTTACTCCAGCTAACATTAGGGAATAAAGACCAGCATCTCTCCCTCCCCATGTGCCACTTGCCAAATGTGTTAGGGCTACTGGGTTGGCATATTTGGCCAACGCTTCCATGTGTACCAGGCTATTTGAAGCTGCCTGGAACCCTCTGTTGTAGTGTGCAGGGGGTACTCAGAGCTTCCCTGAGTGGCTGCTCCGTACTGCCACCTCGCCATGCACAGAGCACATACGAGGATTGGCGTACTATGGCAAACTTACTTTACCCGCACAGTGAACTCAAGCTTGCTGCTCTTGAATGATTACTCATCTCAGACATTATTCTCTAGTACACAGTATCAACTTCCATTAACTGCAAGTAATGGAGAAACACTGGAAATGCTGGAAAATCCATTACAATAACTATGTTGGTAATAAATAAGGATCATAAATGTCAGCTAGATTTCTGCTTACAATACTCCAGTTTGTAATGATGGGTTCCTGTTCTGCTTAGTCACTATAATAAGCAGGAGCCAATTATTTTGCAGGATTTTTGCTGGTCCCTCCTGTGGCACACATGGCACAGCATCAGAAGTCTACTTAAGAGCAGCATCCTGCTCTGTGTAGGAAGGTGAGTCGACTTTGCCAAGAAAGGAAAGAGGGCAGGAGGAACTGCACCTAGCTTGGGATGCTAACAAACCTTGGACATACTGCAGGGGTGAGATCAGACCAGGGGACAGCGCATCTCAGGACTTTTGTTGTTTTCAAACACCTATAATTCTTGAGTGTTTTAAGAGTAAAATTTCTATGGTTCAAAAATTCTTTTGCCAGGTCTGTTTTCCTTGGTTTCCTGTCACATTGTCCCTGAAAGGGTTAAACTAGAAGCCTGGTGAGCCCACAGACTAGGTAGAGATCTAGGGGAGTATGTTTAAGGTTGCTATGGCACTAGCCGAGTAAAAGTAGTATTTAAAAAAACCATGACTTTCCTTTGCTACTAGCAAAACTGAAAGATTTTTTCACTTACACTGCTCTACAGCCAAAATGCTTCTGAAATAAATGTAGTCAAACTTTACTAATTCTGGGTCACTGAGAACGAAAGTGATGCTTAAAATTGTTGACTGGCTCTAGTTTTCAAGATATGCTATTGGGTCAGTATGTATGACCCTTGACTTGGGAATGGCGGAGGATAAATGAGTTATAAAGGGAAGGGATCTCAATTTAAACCAGAAATGACTAAAATACATCTTTGACTGGATCTATGAATAAATCTATGACTGGGTTTGGACAGTACTTGCTTTTTAGGCAAAACAATGAATGATGCAATCTGAAGCTGGTATTGAGTCATACATGATATGAATTGCATCATGTTATTCCTAGAAGTCATGGATGATGCAATCATAACGAAGCTTACATCACTCTGCTGAACAAATTGCCCTATATCAGCTCTAGAAATCATGCAGTGTCGTGCTCTCTTATTTGTCAGTGTTTGATTTTGCAAAGGGACACATTTCTGTTTAGCCAAAGTAAGCAGAGATGCCTCGTACTTGTGTGAATAGTGCAGATAACTTCTGCTATGTTTGTGGTGAAGGGACTTTTGCATCACAAAAGTGCAGTATAACCACTATGGTGAAGAAAGCCTATCACCTTTATTTTGGCTGCAAAATTGGAGATCAGGACAAGAGGTGGGCCCCACACATACGTTGCAACACTTGTGCAACAAATCTTCGCCAGGGGTTGAACAGGAAAAGGAAATCTATGCCTTTTGCAGTGCCAATGATTTGGAGAGAGCCAACAGATCATACCAACAATTGTTACTTCTGCATGGTGCCTCCAGTTGGGAAAGGTGTGTCAAAGAAGAAAAAGTGGAGTGTGCATTATCCAAACATTCCATCAGCTATACGCCCAGTACCCCAGGGAGAAGGACTGCCGGTTCCTGATGCACCAGAATCATTCTCACTTGAGTCAGACGAGGAAGAGGAAGAGGATGAAACTTCTGGTCCTGAACCATCAATGTCACAGGACCCACATTTTCTCCCATCCTCCTCCTCTGAACCACACCTCATAACACAAGGTGAACTGAATGACCTTGTCAGAGATTTGGAACTACCCAAGAGTAAGGCAGAGCTGTTGGGCTCCAGACTACAGCAGTGGAATCTCCTGGCAGGTGATGTTAGGGTTTCCATGTTCCGTGACCGTCAAAAGGATCTTGTCCCATTCTTCTTCATGGAAGGTGATCTTGTGGCCTGCAACAACATCAATGGTGTGATGGCAGCCCTCAACATCGTTCACGATCCAGATGAGTGGAGACTGTTCATTGATTCATCGAAGACGAGTCTTAAAGCTGTTTTACTGCATAATGGCAATGTTTTGCCATCAGTTCCAGTTGGTCATGCAGTCCATATGAAGGAAACCTATGACAACATGAAACAACTTTTGAGGTGCGTAAACTATGACCAACATCAGTGGCAGCTTTGTGGCGATTTGAAGGTTGTTGCCCTCTTGCTTGGTCTGCAGACTGGATACATAAAGTACTGCTGTTTTCCCTGCAAATGGGATAGTCGTGCAAGAGATTCCCACTACATCAAGAAAGATTGGCCACTCCAACAGTCATTGGAGCCTGGGAGGAAAAAAAGTGTTCAGCATCCACCACTTGTTGAATCAAGGAAGATTTTGTTACCACCCTTACACATCAAACTGGGTCTGATGAAGAACTTTGTCAAGGCCATTGACAAAACACAAGCAGCTTTCAAGTACCTCCATGGAAAATTTCCAAGGTTAAGTGAAGCTAAGATAAAGGAAGGTGTCTCTGTTGGTCCTCAGATTCGTGAACTTCTTCGAGATGATGCATTTGACCATGCACTGCGTGGCAAGGAAAAGACGGCATGGAAAGCCTTCCAGTTAGTGGCAATAAATTTTCTCGGAAACAACAAGGCAGAAAACTACAGGTTGTTGGTGGAAAACCTCCTCAAGGCATACAAAAGCCTTGGTTGCAACATGTCACTAAAGATACATTTTTTGCACTCTCATCTAGATTTTTTTCCACCGAACTGCGGAGCAGTGAGCGACGAGCACGGCGAGCGATTTCACCAGAACATTGCAACAATGGAGAAACGCTATCAGGGCAAATGGAGCCCATCAATGCTTGCAGACTATTGCTGGACAGTGACAAGAGATGCTCCATTTAATGAATACAAGAGACAAGCCAAGAAGCGCCGAGTAGACACTGAATAAGACTAAACTATGTACATAATCGTTTTTTGCCTTTTGTTTCATAATACATTTTATTTATATAACCCTTTTGCTGATTTTTAAAGTGTTACATAAACAGGACAGGTGAAATATTATCATGTAAAGCAACCATAAACACATGAAAAGACCTAGGTTTACAATTTAGGATTAAAACTCTACTATCTACACAATATACATAGACATAAAATGTAAAAACTTAAATATCTTAGAAACAGTAGCCAATCAGTTGTTTTAATTGTCATATTTGAATTCAGAACATCAAAATACATAATAAATAGCACATTTTATCTCTGAAGCAGACGACTTCTCAAAAATTGTAGACCAGTGTTACTTTTTATCATTTACTATTTGCTTTTTTGCACTTAACCAATGTCCACAGACTAGTAATTTTCTAGTTCTCATGAACTAGCAAAATACTGTAATATCTGGTTTGCTGACAGACAAGTTGAGAAGATTTAAATCCAAACATAAGACTGTTCCCCTTTGTCTTAAGTTAATAAAAATATTTCCATTGAATTTTGTAAATAAACCAACACACGTTGGGGCTAGATTACCTGAAGATATATCAGCTACTCTTGTCTCTCTCTGTACGGTTTCATGCTAGCTCAGTAGGAGAACTTAATTCTTGCTTTGCTACTTGAAATGCCTTTTGTCACTGAACATCCCATGTGTCCAGGCATCTTCAATTTCCAAGAGATTTTGTAACATCAGCAAAATTGGGGAGAAGTTTCCTACATAGTACAGGATTCCCATAAGCCTATAAGCAACTCCTACATCTTCATGCTCCTGCACCTCCAATACGGCCTTATTTTACTTGGGTCAGCTTCTGTTCCTGGAAACTAATGTCAAAATATGACTTGTTACACTTGTGATGTTGCACCCCATAATGCTTTATGGGAATATGCTTAAGAATGTATATATGCCATAACTGGAATATGTTTTATGCTACATATGCCATGTAACATATCTCTGTAAAGGTTATGATCTACTGAATATATTCATCCTATTTGTACGCATGTGTCATTTTTGTACTCGAAGTTATGAATATTGGCTGTGTATTTGCTTGATTTTAAGTAGCCTTAGTAAAGCATTTGGTCAGCTTCTTGAGAAAGGAATGTGCAAATTAAATGCCCAAGCAAGAAACACAAACAATGGATCTTGGAAGACTCCAATCCACATAAAAAGTCTTCCTGGAGACATTCAAGATAGCATGTGGGCAATGGCTACTGCCTGTAAAAACTGAGTCATGCATGGACATATGACTTGCCCATGTGACTCCAAAACACCATCTTGGAGCTGGACTTTGCATAGGAGAGAGGAGAGGGTCTCCACTCACAAGAGAAAGTCTATTTAAGCCCCTGGGAGACCCCTCCATTTGGTCTTCAGATGGCTCAAGAGATAGCCTTTCCACCCCCAAAGGATACCTGAAAGAAACTGGAACAAAGGACAGTAACCACAGGGGTGTGAGTGATTGCTGGACCCGGACTAGGGTCTGGGAGCTAGTCTGTAAAAGAAGCTTACTGGAACATCTCTGAGGGTGAGGCTTCATCTGCAATCACTTTCTTACTGTATTAGGCATAGACTTGCATGTTTTATTTTATTTTGTTTGGTAATTTACTTTGTTCTGTCTGTTACTACTTGGAACCACTTAAATCCTACTTTTTGTATTTAATAAAATCAGTTTTTACTTATTAAATTAACCCAGCATGTGCATTAATAACTGGGGGGCAAACAGCTGTGCATCTCTCTCTATCAGTGTTATAGAGGGTGAACAATTTATGAGTTTACCCTGTATAAACTTTATACAGAATAAAACATTTATTTGGGGTTTGGACCCCATTGGGAGCTGGGCATCTGAGTGTTAGAGACAGGAACACTTCTTAAGACACTTTCAGTTAAGCGTGCAGCTGTTAGGGGACGTGGTTCAGATGGGTTTGCAGCCAGCAAGCATGTCTGGACTCAAACCAGGCTGGGCACTGAAGTCCCAAACTGCCAGAGCATGTAACTTAATACCTAGCTCTTTGCTAGTGGATTCATACTCTAGATCATCAGGATGACAAATGGTGCCTTCCAATCCAGTAACCAGCTGGGAAATTCTTTTGCAACTGGTCAGATGCTGATAATCTGCCGAAAAGGCAACTGATGGTAACAATATCAGCCAAAACATGCAATGAAGGTAGCAAGACATACCTACTCTGTGTGTCCAGGTAACTTGGCCAGCTTCTGAACATAGTGTAATAAATACTTGATTTAATTATGGCTTTGTAAAAGATGCTTTGTTAACAAGAAGCAACATTCTGTTGTCTTTGATCTGGAATAGATTTTTTTTAAATTGATGTAAGGCATTCCAGTACCTCTCTAATAGGCATCAATATACGTTTCTGAGCAATTAAGTAATGCAGTCTGCTACCTGGCTCACATGCTCCAGTATGGAGATGCTGACAGAAAGCATTGCATAAGCACAACACTGTTGTACTTAAAGTACTGCACAGGATCTTTTCAGGGGGAATAAGGCAAAACGCCACATTTATTAGTAATACATGTATTCACTAACACTGTATCATATGCATATAATATATTACATTTACACACACACACACACACAAACACACTCCGTCTTGTTGTTACCAATTAGTTGCTCCCCTTAACTTCACTGGCCAGGTGAGTTAGATGGGGGAGGAGGTGGAGCCGGGCTTCTGCCGATCCGGATCGATGTTCCCATGTTGACAAGACGAGACCCGGGGTCCTCTGCAAGACACCTCACTTTTATAGCAGCTTTCCTCTTATGCAAATCTATACCAGACTCAAACTCTGTGTCTGTGTCCATTGGTCCTTTGTGCTGCTTTCTTTTGAGTATTGTCCCAATGCTGCAAAGAGGGTGTTTCCAAAAGAAGGTGCTTGCTTCTAACCCCCGAGGCCCTCGGTATGTCTGCTTGTCTTTGATGAGCCCACTTGACACGTTTTATTGTCCTTGGGTCTGGCTCCCAGCCCCTCTCCAACAGTTGAGGCTGTCTGGAGGTGCTGCCTTCCATGCCTTGCTCATCCACACCTCATTCATTCAACAGGGCAATTGATTTAAGAGGGGGGGGGCGGGAGCTCTTGTTCTACTGCTAGCAAAAAGAAATTTTTCTTCTATCTTATTCTATCCTTAGGGGCTATAATATTATACCAAGGGCAATGCAAAGTTTCTAAATGAGGCTTTGATACAAAGTCCCATGAAAACAGAGGTCACACGTGGGTAGACCCACCACAAGGTTATATGAAGAGGCACAATGTAAAGTCATATGAAAATTATCAGAGATTTATCTACAACACTACGAGCTCTCTTCCAGCTGCAAATCCAGCTTCCCAACATCAATACTTCACCAAGCCTCCAAACACTAGCGCTCTGTCACAAATACTCACACTTGATTTCAACAACAGTCCAAATGAGTCCCTTATGCACACAGAACCACACAATTTCAAATGACACACTCCTTGATACACTTCTTTCCTCTCATATGAGTTAAATCCCTTTAAGCAAACAGAGTTTCATTGGTCTAAAAAGGGTGTAACTGAGAGGAGAATCAGTGCCCTGATTTGCTCCTCACCTTTGGCAGGCACGACTGTATGAATAAAAACTCTCACTCACTGTGGGTGCATAGTCAGGTGGCCTGCTCACATTAGATCTCTATTGTTCGCAGTGAACAGTTTGTGTTTTATGGGGTTGATTGGAAGTGAAAGAATTTCCTTTTTTTTTTTTAATTAAATGATAATCTTTTAGAGAGTGGAAAACATCAGAGAAGGGATTAGAAGGACTCAATTAAACATTCACAGTGGTTTTAAAAGTGTGTTAATTTTGAGCCTGTCAATTTTAACAGAGCCCATTTTAAAGGCTCTAAATCCTATAAAACATTTTTCTCTTGAAATGAAACGACAGGTTTAAGGCAATTCTTTTAAGAAGTATTTTTAATGGTATTTCAATTTAATTGGATTTAAACCTCAATGGAAAGCCATAGCTTTTAGACAAGTTGTTACTTAGGGTTACCATATGTCCTGGTTTTCCCGGACATGTCCAGCTTTTTGGGCCTCAAATCCCCGTCCGGGGGGGAAATCCCAAAAAGCCGGACATGTCCAGGAAAATAGGGAGGTAGGGCGCGGCAGTGCAGGGCCGGGGGCCGGCGCGGTGCTCGGCAAGGCCTGGGGCGCGGGGCCGGCGCAGTGCTGGGTCGCCCCGGGAGCCGGGCCAGGGGCGTGGGCACTTGGCCAGGGGCCGGGACCGGGCGCGGTGCTGGGCCAGGGGCACTTGGCTGGGGGGGGGACTGGCGCGGGCGCTCGGCCGGGGTCGGCGCAGTGCTCGGCTGGGGCTGGGGCCGGGGGCGTGGGCACTTGGCCGGGGTCGGCGCGGTGCTCAGCCGGGGGCGTGGGGCCAGCGCGGTGCTGGGCTGGGGTTGCGGGGCGCGGCGCGGGCGCGCGGCCGGGGTCAGCGCAGTGCTCGGCCGGGGCTGGGGCCGGGGGTGCGGGTACTTGGCCGGGGGCCGGCATGGTGCTCGGCCGGGGCCCCAGCCAGGCAGGAGACACCGGGGCCACAGCCTTTTGGCCTGGGCCGGCCGGCCACCAAAGGAAGCCGCTCGGCCATGGGGGCCAGACTGAGCCGCGCTGCGCCGCGCCGCACCCCACCCCAGCTTACCTACTGCCTCCCTGTTTCAGGCTTCCCGCGAACATTTGATTCGCAGGAAGCAGGGGAGGGGGAGGAGCGTTCAGGGGAGGGGGCAGAGTTGGGGCGGGGCCAGGGCCCCATGGAGTGTCCTCCTTTTTAAAAATTAAAATATGGTAACCCTATTGTTACTTATAAAGCATACAAAGACAATACAAGGTTCAAACTAACTCCAAGAGTTGCACTAGACAGATAGCCACAGTGGACTGAACTGATGAGTAAACATTGAAAAATACAAGGTCATTCACTCAAATGTACAAGCTTAACTCAAACCACAATAATTTGACATACTCTTTACAGATGTGTGCACACTGGAGAAGCATTATTTGTATGATAGTAGCATTGAGGTTTTATTATGAGTTTGGGGTTGAAGAATTTGGTATGTGCTTTGTGGTTGGCTTTATAGATATATTTGTGTATCAACTTTAAAAACTGAATGTGGTAGGGGAGTAGGGGACATGGTGGAGAGGGGCACCTCCATTTCTACCCTATGTTCTTCCTAGTATAAGCCACACTTCCCCCTAAAGCCACACTTCAACCGTCAAGGTGTCCCAGAGCCTCACTCAACACCCTCACACTTCTGCTCACCCCCCTGGTGCCCTTCTATGGCTCCTCACCTCCATTTGGCTCCCCATAGTGCTGCTGCCTGGCACATCAGTGAACAGAAGGAGCAGCAGCAAGCCCCACTTCAACCAGTTCTGTCAGCTTTTCCTTACAGGGATAAAATATGTTAGCACAAATACGGAAATAACTTCTTTTTGTATTTAAAGTTAAATAATTGCCTTTGTCTGTTATGGGAGGAGTGTATCTTTGTGTGAAGTTTTGAGCTTCCAGTGACTGATTACCACTGGAGTCTCTTCTAAAATTGGTAAATATTCAAACCATAAGTATAGTAAATTCAACTTATCTATTAAAAGCGAGTGTATTCAGCTGAGACTCCTTTCTACCACTAAAGAATAAGAGAAATTTTAGTCCTAGCTTGTTGTGACAGGGTGCTAGATTGGGACTCCTGAGCCAGCCCTCTGTCATACCAGCTCCAATTAAGGGAAATAAATTAGAGCTGGCTAGAGAAACCTGTGCCTGATTGGTGAAGGGGAAACAGCTGCCAAACTAATTAGCCTGGGGCTGCATAAAAGCCTCAGAGGAAGGAAGTCAAGGGGGCAGACAGAAATGGGGTTTCTCCTGGTTGCAGAGACTGAGAAGCCCTTAAGGCTGAAAACCCTAAACTGTAGAAGGTGGTGGGATTGCATGCTGTAAATAAACTGCACCGGTGAGCCAGAAGGTCTCTGAGTGGGTTTTGGAGCGGAGCAAAGGCAGAAGCAAAAAGGGGCCCTGCTATACCCTGTTACACTTGTGCAAAACACAAAAACTTACCTATGCAACCACAAGAGCACTTCCATAATGTAAGCCTGGCTTGACAAGAGTAATTAAACATGTGAGTAGCCACGTTTTTTCGAAGGCAAGATTAGGGAGTAATAGATCAGCAGGCTGAAAACAGAACAGCCTGTGCTAAGATGGATAAATGGGTCAGTGAGCTGAAGACGGAATGTCTAAACTACCTAAGATAAGAGGAGGGAACACCCATGGAACTGTTTACACAAAGAATAAGACAACAATGGACAAGATAGGTCAGGAATGTAAAGATGAGGTAAAGAGTAGGTCGAACATGGACAGTGCATGGACGTCAAGTATCAGAGGGGTAGCCGTGTTAGTCTGGATATGTAAAAAGCAATAGAGAGTCCTGTGTCACCTTTAAGACTAACAGATGTATTGGAGCATAAGCTTTCGTGGGTGAATACCCACTTCGTCAGACGCATGTAATGGAGCATGCTGTACAGGGACTGGTTCCTACAAAGTAACCAAACCAATCCCAAAACGTGCAATGCAATGTATAACAAATGTAATGAAATGTGTTAATATACACAAAGGGAAGAGGGCTTCTGTGTAACTTTGAACACGTGATGAACTCTGCATCCATCCCCTGCATTTTAGTCTGATCAACTCAGCATAGTGTTGCTGGATGCCAAATAAAGATACTTGAGCAATGAAGTCTGAGGTTGAACTGAGTTCTTGGGAAGCCAAGTGGAAAGAGATCTCAAAGGGAATCCCAACATGTAGTAAAGTTCTGAATTACTGAAATGTGGCTTGTCACTTTTCTTAAGTAATGATAAAGAAAATCATGACAAAGGATGAAACCAGCAACCATGAATCAATGCGTCAGCAATTCCCCACATGCAAAGTGAAGTCAAAAGCAATTTAGGATCAGAGACAAGAGCTATCGCTGTCTCTCTGGAACAAGGAGATGTTCAAGTAGACAAGAATACAAATTCTACTTACTAAAAGGGAATATGAAATGAGCACTCTCACAGAGAAGCAACGTGGGTACCAAAGGCAGAAATAAATAAATTTCAGTTTCTTATAGCACAGGGTGGGGGAAAGCAAGCAAGCAAAAACTGCATAGTTAAAGATACATATGACAGCTTCCTAACAGACGTGTGTCATCTTAAATTCTCTGTTTTCAAGGGTTTTGCTTCAGTTTCATAAAGTTGTGACAAAATGCTAATTTTATTACTATAATTTATGAGATCATAAAATTGTATTCTATAAAAGGAACAGCAAATCTTAGCATGTATTTTCTAAATATATTTGTTATTCGTGTTTTATATGAGAAAGAACAAATGTTACTCACACATACTTAACAAGTAAATATGCATATTTTGTCCCCATTTTAAATGCATAATCTCAATATAGTGTAAAATCCTGTGCTGTTAAAAGGAGAAGTAAAATCATTCCTTGGAATTTTTTTCTTACACTATTTATTGAGATATTACCACAAATAAAACAGACAGATACAGCAGTCTTCAGAGTATAATTGCTGGTATTATACCATTATGAGAAACATGAAAGAAAAAATAAAAGGCAGAAATTTTCACAGCACAGATTTGGCTTCAGTAACAACTGGCTTAATTCTGAGAGATGCAGAGGCCCACTACCATTGAATTCAATGCAAGTTCTCAGCATCTCACAGGATCAAGCCCCGTATTCCTGAAGGAAAGCAAAACAATGGATGGGAAAGGCACATATCTTCATAGTCAATAAACCCAGAACTATACTACTAGCAGTTTGATCTACTCCTTCAGTTGGGTTCCAGTTATACAAAGACTCCCAAATGGGATTAGCCCCAACACCTCAGTCATTTTTCCACTGTAGTATTATAATGGCCTATACCATTTCAGAGGATATCAGTGCCTATATCAGCTTAAACTGCAGCTATAAAAGTCACAGCCCTCAGAAGTTAGGAATGAGGAGATACACTATGCCAGCAGGCGCTCCTGAAGGCATAAGAGGGAACTCAGCTCCCTGATACATCTTTTGAAAGGGCACAACATGAACTCTCTATTGGAGGAGGCGGCAGGGGACACGGAGGGGAGCACAACCATGGTCTTACCTCCATTAAGGACACTGGTGATATTGTAGACACTAGCCTAACCCAGTTCTTGTGTTCCTAAGCAAGAACACAAGGGGGGGGGAATAAGGAAGGAAAGTTTATTCCACCCTCAACCCTTCTCCCCTTCTTTCTTTCACAACTATGAAAGTTTCGGCACAGTATATCCTACAGGGTTCATTTTGAACTCTGATACAAAAACATGCATCACTTGTATGCAATGTAAAAATCAGATACATGTCCAGAAAAAACAAAATGTAGTTTAACTACTAAAATGAAGTGGTTGATGAAACAAGAATTATACTACATAAAATTCTAATTACTGAAATTGAGATGTAATTTAATAATTACTTGCCAACAAGTGATGTACAGCACCCAATTTGTTCCTTGATTTATGAATTATATGCTCAAATGCACCATTGCTCTTATTCCCCAACTTCTCTCTTGATGGCATCCTTTATTTAAATACACTTGGCCATCTCACACATTAGTTACATTTCTGTTATGAGAAGAAGTGAAGTAGTGTGCATACACAATTTTTACTGACCTGACTTTTTCAGTTTCATTTTACTAGTCCCCAGTGGATTTTTGTTTAAAACACTGTTTGCTACATCAGGATTCTGATTAAGAGAAATTTAGAATCCTGCATATATTCAGCAAAATATTAAAATGACAAAATATGCATTAAAAAAGTAGTGCAGTAATGTTCCACCCTGTACATTATACTAAGTCAACCCCTGCCATCACAAAAGTCTCAAAAGCACACAGACATTGCATCTTAATATACTCAGATATGGGTGGCACTTTTGACTGCCATATTCCTACATCAATGTAAAATATATATGAGTGGAATGATAGCCAAGTTAAGGATTAACTCTAAAATACATACAGGGTTGTATAAGATTAGAACGCTATCTAAAATGTGTTATCAAGTGGTTGATGCAGCAGACCAGCAGCAAGGACTTCCGTGTACTATTCTCAGAATCCCATTCCGCAACTGGATTGATGCATGATATTGTGTGATGTAATAACAGATCTTGCCTGGAACTGGACAAGTATCTCAAGATTAGAAAGATTCCAGTGGGGGCATGGTTCCTCATCAAAACATTTGCAGAAACCCAGGCTCTCTCAGTGAAGAAGATTAAATTAGAGAGTATGTACTGAAATCTTTGAGAGCAGAACAAAAACCCAAGCCTTGATTCAGAGTTCCTCAGAACAAAAGGGCCATACAGCTTCCTGGGAATACCCTGGCACTAAGTGTGGCAAATGGCTAACACACCAGCCCATGCACCATATCCCCAGGATGTAGTCTGCAAGTTAGCGAGCATGTCTAGCCAAGCTAGCCAATACAAAAGATATTGAATAGGAAGGGCTAGGTATCAGCAGGTAGGAGTACAACATACTCCTCAGAGATGCTCAGAAAAGTGTCCTTATCTTTGGTCGGAATAACAGAAGATACACAGGACACTGTGCTGCTTCTTGCCATTGACCAAAGCAGGATTTGACTTTTAATACGGCCTGAAAAATTTATTAACAAATCGTGCATCATAATTTCAAGTCCTTAATGAAAACATTAACTAAAATCAGACCTACCACAGGACTTGCAGTACCCTATCAGACATTTGCCCCTCCTCACCCCCACCTCAACACATTGTAATTTAGAATTACTTCTGGTGGATGGGGGGTAAAGGGAGGCTTAAATCAGTTTTCAGTCTAGGTGATTAGTGGCAGTTTTGTGAATTTATTAATTCATTTGATTTTATGGACTCTATCCTTATACCCTTACTGATGTCTTTCACTATAGACTGTCAGGTTAAATTGCATTATCTGTCTTGTGTTAAACTGAGGCATTCCAGTGCCTAGGTGTCTGTCCCTGAATGGAAGAATCATTAAGCATTGCAGACTACAGGCCAAAGACTACTGATTTGCTAATGACTTTTAGCTGCTGTAACAAACAGAGCATGTTGGCAACCCACAGAAGACTGGAGAACAGAAAAACCCCAGGGGAATGTGACAGACCCAGACCAGTGGGGTACAGGAGTCTGGTAGAGGGCAAATATACTGGTCACTGGATGAGTAGTTTTCTGTTCCCTGAGTAACCAGAGCAGGGGCTGCAATAGAGTAATCAGGAACCTGCTAGAACCAGTTAAGGCAGGCGGGCTAATTAGGACACCTGGAACCAATTAAGAAGAAACTGCTAGAATCGATTAAGGCAGGCTAATCAGGGAACCTGGGTTTTAAAAGGAGCTCACTTCAGTTTGTGGTGTGAGTGTGAGGAACTGGGAGCAAGAGGCGCAAGGAACTGAGGGTGAGCTGCTGGAGGACTGAGGAGCACAAGTGTTATCAGACACCAGGAGGAAGGTCCTGTGGTGAGAATAAGGAAGGTGTTTGGAGGAGGCCATGAGGAAGTAGCCCAGGGAGTTGTAGCTGTCATGCAGCTGTTACAGGAGGCACTATAAACAGCTGCAGTCCACAGGGCCCTGGGCTGGAACCCGGAGTGGAGGGCGGGCCTGGGTTCCCCCCAAACCTCCCAATTGACCTGGACTGTGGGTTCTCCCAGAGGGAAAGGTCTCTGGGCTGTTCACCAACCCACATGGTGAACCTCTGAGGCAAGAAAATCCGCCAATAAGCGCAGGACCCACCAAGATAGAGGAGGAACTTTGTCACAGGAAGGACAGAAATAACAAAGCATCTGCTGCTGTTAGAAGATACTGAGGGAGGGATTTTAAGTGCAGGCGTTTGTTATTTTTCCATAGATCTATGTATCTCTTGAGGTTTTGCTATGAGTAAAGTGTGTGGGGTTTAGAAGTGCCTTTGTATATGCCATATGTAAATTGCTTTAATTGTCATTAAGTCCCCCAAGGATTAATTGGAATGCCCACATAGGTGGAGCAGTTGAGAGGGAGTGCATGAGCTACTGGGGAAGAAGGAAGCACATGGGATCAAGGATTTTGGTAGAACGCAGCAGACTGGTACCCATACAGCCCCTTTGTGTAAACACTTATATCCAAGCCAATTAATTTCATGTACAAGACTTGTTTTACTGAAATCAAGATAATACATCTACCATATTCTGTTCCCTTCACCTTTATAAATCTGTCCAAAAAAAGCAATCAAGTGCGTCTGGCATGGTTTATTCTAAAATTCTGCTTATTACTCATTTTGTCATGACCTAGATATTTACAGATTTCTCTAAATATTTGTTCTATTATATGCAAAATGGAAGTTACTTATTAACTATTATAAATCATGTATCATTTGCAAACCTCAGGTAACCATCAGACAGCATTCTTCACAGCTGCAGAGAGACATGGGTGGGCAGGTTATGGCCACCAGAGAGATGAGGACCAGGAGGTATTTCACACAGCTAACATTTTCCAATCAATCCCAGGTCCTCAACATGGAAGCTGTGGATCCACCTGGTCTATGTTGAAATTCCCTCAAAGACCTCTTTCCACTCAGTCACTCATGTCAAGCCAGGCCTCAACTACATCCACACCTGTGGGTGGCAGCTTGGCCCAACATATAAGAAAAATCAAGCTTGCCCACAAACAATTCTTCAACCATCCAAGAAAGATGGACTATTGTTGGGAATTCAATACTCAGAAGAATTGAAAGAAGAGTCTGCAAGGGATAGGAGGGCAACACAACAGTCTGCTGCCTTCCTAGAACCAAGACAAAGGACAAGGCATCGCTATAAGATTGTATAGGCTTTTGAAGTCAACAGGAAAGGATCCATTGGCAATGGTTCATATTGGCACTAACGACACTGCATCCTGGATATCTCTCAGAGCAGATGACTTCAGGGATATTGGAAGCTTGCTGAAAAAGAATGTCCAACTGATCTTCTCCAAGATTCTTCCTGTTCCAGAAGCAAACGAAGACAGACTCTGGAAGTGAACCACTGGCTAGCTAAGTGGTGGAGGGGTTTTAGTGAAACACTGGTCCACCATCTATGGGGACAGGAGGCTGTGTAGTTTCAATGGCCTCCACCTCAGTTGAAGGGGGACCAACTTTCTTGGAGAGAGGCTGGCTAGAGTATTCAGAAGGATGTGAAAGTAATGACAAAAGGGGAGAGTAAAAAGAGGTAAGATATGAGCACTCAGAACAAAATTGAGATCTTGAGAACAAAATTAACCAAGAACTGAAGGTCACAAGAGAAGAAATTCTTTAATTTCCTATATGACTATGTTAAGAGCCTGGGTAACAAACCATATGAATTGGAATTGCTCATTTATGAGCATAAATTTGATCTAGTCGGTATTACTGAAACCCCTGGTGATATGATTACCATGAAGGGAATGTTAAAAATCAATGGTTATAACCTATTTAGGAAGGATTGAGTGGGCAAAAGAGGGGGAGGGTGGAACTCTGTCAAAAATGGCATTACCTGTTTCTGAGTCACTGATAACTCGGACAAAAATTATCCGTAATGCTTACGGATCAATATCTAACAGAAAGCACAAGATAGGGTATAAGTTGGTGTCTACTACAGGCCACCAAATCACACTAGGGACCAGAGTGACCAGCTCCTTACATACATATCTATAATGCCTGGGCGGGGGATAGAGGGAAGCTGCATGATCATGGGGGACTTCAATTTGAATGACATATGCTGGAGGTCTTATGCTGCCAATACTAGGACATCCTTGGAATTTCTAAATATTACAGATGACAATTTCCTAACTCAAAAAGCATTGCCTACAACATGGGGGAATACTATATTAAACCTCATCTTGACAGATAAAGAGGAACTGATCACCATTAATTTTTAGTTCTGTATCTTAACTACAAGTGATCATGACTTGTTCAATTTTGTAATGTACAAACAGAATAAAGTCCAGACCAGTCATATACTCTCTGCTTTCAAAGAGCCAATTTCACAAAGCTGAAAACAATTACTAACCAAATCAGCTGGGAGGAAGAGTTTAATCAGGAAAATGTGAATGATAATTGGGAATCTTTCAACACCTTTCTACTAGATGCACAAAAAGTCACAATACCATGACTGAGGAAGGTAGCCATATTGGTTAAAAACATTGAGTTGGTTTAGAGGGAAACTGAAGGCAGCTAAAAAAAAAAAAAATGTATATAGATGGGGGAGGGGGGTTACGATATAGAAGAAATTAATATAAATCAAAGGTGGAATTGTAGAAAATTTATCAGGGAAGCAAAGGAACACAAGGAGAAATATACAGCTGCAGAGGCAAGGAAAATAAGGAGTTTAAATATATTACAAACAAAAAATACTAAAAATAGTATTGCTCCTTTCCTAGACGGAAATGGTAGGATTATCAATAATAATGCAGAAAAGGCAGAAGTGGTCAATAAATATTTCTGCTCTTTATTTGGGAAGAAACAGATGATGTCGTCATATCATATAATAATACTCTTTCTATTTCACTAGTCTCTCAGGAGGCTGTTCAACAACAGCTACTAAAGTTAAACATTTTTAAATCAGAAGCTCTGGATAATTTACAGCAAGAGTTTTGAGAGAGGGGACTAGAAGCTCCCTGGGCCATTAATGTTGACTTCTCAATAAGTCCTGGAACACTGTGGAAGTTCCAGAAGACTGGAAGAAAGCTAATGTTTTGCCAATATTTAAAAAAGGTAAATGGGATGACCCAGGTAATTATAGGCTTGTCAGTCTGACATCAATCCTAGGCAAGATAATGGAGCAGCTGATCTGGACTCAACAATGAAGAATGAAAGGAGGGGAATACAATTACATGCCAATCAACATGGGTTTATGAAAACAGAGCCTGTCAAACCAACTTGATTTTTCTTTTGATGATATTACAAGTTGTTGTTAAAGATATTAGTGCTGATGTAATATACTTCTGCAAGGCATTTGACTTGGTACTGCATGACATTTTGATTAAAAACTAGAAAGATACACAATTCACATGCAGACATTAAATGAATTAAAAACTAGCTGATAGGTCTCACAGTATAATCGTAAATGGGAATAATCGTCAAGTGGATGTGTTTCTAGTGGGACCTGCAGGGATAGTTCTTGGCCCTAAGTTATTTAACATTTTTTATTAATGACCCAGAAGAAAACAAAATAACCACCGATAAAGATTGCAGATGACACAAAAACTGAGGGAGTGGTAAATAATGAAGAAGACTGACAAAGAAATCTGCATTGTTTGGTAAACTGGCCTCAAGCAAACAATGCGTGTTTTGATATGGCTAAAGATAAACATATATATCTAGGAACTGAGAACATAGGCCAAACATACAGGATGTGAGACTCTATCCTGGAAAGCAGTGACTGAGAAAGATTTGGAGGTCCCAGCTCAACAAGAACTCCCCTGTGACACAGTAGCTAAAAGGGCTAATGCTATCTTTGGAGGCATAAACAAACGAGAGATTATTTCACCTCTGTATTTGACACTGGTACAACCGTTTGCTGGAATGCAGTGTCCAGTTCTGGCATTCACAACACAAGAAGGATGCTAATAAACCAGAAAGGGTTCAGAGAAAAGCCACAGAATAAATGAAGGATTAGAAAATGCCTTCTGGTGATTGAGCTCCTGTAGTAGTCTATCTATTTAGCTTACCAAAGAGGAGGTTAAGGGGTGACTTGACTATATATAAGTATCTACATGCAGTGTTCCGTCTAATTTTCCCCACCCATGTGTGGAATAAATTTTGATATGTGCACCAACATGGAGGTGATGTGTGACACATCATCTTCATATTGGTGCCTATAACAAAATTGATGTGGTGAGGGTGGGGCCAAGCAGTTCTTATGGGAGGGTGCTCAGGGCTGGGGCAGAGGGTTGGGGTGCAGGGGTGTGAGGGCTCCAGCTAGCGATGCAGGCTCAGGGCTGGAGCCAGGGATGAGGGGCTCAGGGCTGGGGCAGTGGGTTGGGGGGCAGGGGTGTGAATGCTCCGGCTGGAGGTGCAGGCTCTGGGGTGGAGCTGGGGATGAGGGGCTCAGGGCTGGGGCAGAGGGTTGGGGTGCAGGAGTGTGAATGCTCCAGCTGGGGCCAGAATGAGGGGCTCAGGGTGTGAGGGCTCTGGCTGAGAGTGCGGGCTCTTGGGTGGGGCCAGGGATGAGGGCTTTGGGGTGCAGGAGGGTACTCCGGGACTACAGGGGGAACAGCTGGCGGCACTCCCCCTGGCGCTCTCTCCCCTCAGCAGCACCTAGTTCGGGGGGAGGGGCGGGGGGAAAAGAGAGGCACCTGTCCCTGCCACAGGAGTTCTGGGGCTGGGTCTGCAGTATAGGCGCCCTTCCCCCAGCCCCAGCAGGTCTGGGCTGGGGGAGGGCCACCCAGGCTGCACCTGGGTCCGGGCCGCTCCGGCTGGGGTGGGTCCGGGCTACAGGGTTAGTTGGGGATGGGAGCCCCGCTGGCAGCAGGTTGGGGCCAGGTGTCCTTCCCAGGTGTCCTTCCCCTGGTCCCTAGGCAGGTTCCCTAAGAGCCTGTGTGGTGCTAAATAGACTGCAGCATGGCCGCACAGCTTAAGGGAATTTAGCCTACATTGAGAACAAATATTTAATAATAAGCTCTTCAGCCTAGCAAGGAAGGTATAACACAATCCAATGGCTGGAAGCTGAAGCTAGAAAAATTCAGACTGAAAATAAGGTGTAACTTTAAAAAGTGAGAGCAATTAACCATTGGAACAATTTATCAAGGGCTGTGGTAGTTTCTCCATCACTAACAAATTTTAAATTAAGGTTGGATTTTTTTTTTTTCTAAAAGGTATGTTCTAGGAATTATATTGGCAAAGCTCTATGGCCTGTGTTACACAAGAGGTCTGACTAGATGATCACAATGCTTCCTTCTGACCTTAGAATCTATTAAAGTTCTCTTAAAATTACTGCTTTTATTATTTATTTCTAATATATGAACTATAAAACCATATCAAATGGGAAGATTTGCTGTGAAATAACCAAAGTGACAGAGAATTAGTGAGCTTCTAAAGTGAGAGACAGTTTTACTGGTTCCTCCCTAAAAATATACCAACACATTATTACTGGAAACACAATTATTATTGTTTTTAACAAAATTGAGAAAAATGCCAGGTCTATGACAAGAAATTTCTCTAATATGCGCCAGATCATGCAATGAGTATGGTATCATGACTGCAACAAAACTAATTTATTATGCTATTTTAAAAGTCTGACAAGAAAAAGTATTCATCTTCTCACTAGCAATATGGAAATAAAAATGTGTTACATATTTTATCTATACGGAAGAAAGTATAAACAATTCAGACAGACTGAAAGAAACAAAAAAGAGAAAAATTGAAACCTGAAGAATTAGACGATAGGGAGCAGAACTAAAAGTCAAGTAATTTATCTCAAGAACTTCCTTTGGATTCTTAAATCTAGTTTTTTAACTAAAATCTACAGTTTGGTCAGGCAGAACTTACACATAAAAGGCCACTGTTTAATGAGACCTAAATAAAAACAAGCTATTGTTTTTCCTCCACTGCTGCAATTAAGAAACTATTTTCAGAGTGTACTGATCTTCAGTGATGAGTGTGCACAAACATATATACATAACTTGGTAATTACAAGATCTGAGAGATTCTCTGAGGGGAAATAATGGTTAACAAATGGGAAAGATTGTATCATCGTGCTTTTGAATACTGAGATATAAAAAAATTAAATCGAACTTTTAATGTACTTGACAGTACTTTTTCATATCCTGAAGAAGAATGTGTCATGGGCCATTTACAATACTAAAGCTTAGATGTCAGAGCAATAATCTGCTCATAAAAGTGCTCAATATCTAAAAGTAGTGACCCTTTGACATTAGGAAACAAACCTTTTCTCTTCAGCTCCTGAGCCTGAAAATAGTTAATGTGGGCTTCAAAATTGACACAACACCTACATAATTTTATGGTAAGTGGGAAGGAATTTCACTGCTTTCAACCTTCTTTACTGGTCCTAGCAGCAGCAGCGAAAAAAGGCAGCAAACAGTGCAGGAAACCATCAGTTGCTATAGTAAAACAAAGTAGTAAAAACAACTCTGCAAACATGACTCCCTCAGCAGGTTACAACACAAAGGATAAGTAAATAAAGGAGTCCAAAGATATATTTATTTTTCGTTGTTACTGTGGATTACCAAATAGCCAGGGCCGGTGCAACCCATTAGGCGACCTAGGCGGTCACCTAAGGCACTACAATTTGGGGGGCAACAACCGCGGCAGTATTTCAGCGGCGGGACCTTCTGCCGCCTCTCTGGGGGGCGGCATTTCAGGGCAGGATCTTCCGCCGCGTAGGGTGGCAGAAAAGCTGGCGGCACTCCTGCAAATAGCACATAGCAAAAAGATTTGATTTACTGCTACAATGTTGGAATCCTTAACTGAAGTGTCTGGGCTCCACCATAAATATCAATTACTCCCAGACTTCTGACTGAGTGAGCTGTAGTCCTTTCTGCTGCAGATATGTATGGAACTCCACCTCCCCAAGCAATTGCAGCTAGGTTGAGGATAGCATTCTTCCATGAACCTAACTGCATCTACACTGCATAAGCTACAATGCTCGGGGTGTGAATTTTTCACACCTCTGAGCCATAGCTTGTTAGGCTAACTTTTACATATAATCCAGGCCTCTGTCTCCCACCTGGATTTCCCCTCCTCTGTACCAAACCCAGGGTGTTGACTCAGCATTGCCAGAGGAAAACCTCAAAAGGGATCAATACCTGTTTTGTCCTTTTAAGTCCTGGGGAATGCTACTATCTGAAGCACAGTGTCTCCTTTCCTGTGTACAGGCAAGGCAGCTCCTGATGAATTAACACTTGATAATCACATAAACAACACAATAATAGTCAAACAGAATCACATAATATTTCATAAAATAATCCAGGCATCTTCCATGTCCTTCACAGAGGACATGGGCAAGACATTTCTATACTCCAGTAATCCTTGGCTGACAAAACCACCACCTGGGGCCTTAGGCAGCTGGATTTGAAGTACAGCAGTCCTGAAGATGATGTTCTTTACATCAGGTACAGTTCTGTGGCCCCAAAGCAATCTCACCCCTGGTCCTATACTCAGCATATTTTGGGTAAATCAGACAATCTAGCCCATAGCCTTCAATTTAGCCATTCAGTGCCAGTAAATTTGTGAAGCAAACACCTATGACACATTACGAATACCTATGTGATGCCTTATGAATGTTAATTGGTCATATCTGCTTACTCCCACATCTTTCATTTTAAGGGTCTGAGTTTAGACTGCACAGTTTGGGGCTTTAAAGAGTCAGAGCTTTTGGACAAAAAATATTGGCTGAACTGACAGCTTCATTTTATTTATTTTCTTGAAAGAGTTATAGAAGCATCAGATGTTTCCAAATGTTACTTCCTTCTAGATAAAGTAATTTTCCATTTCCCGATCGATGAAAACGGCACCATCGGTGATATTTTCATTTATTTTTAAAAAATTATTTTACTTTAGAACCTGGGAGTTCAATAATCTTTTGCCTCAACAGAAAATTTTGGGAGCATATAAAAAAAAAATCAAGTTTTTATGTGTTAACAGCAAGGACATCAAAGGGGCTTTCCCTGACACAATGAGGGCAGCCAAAAGCCTCAATTAGATCATTCATTATGCCAAGATGAAAAGTTTTTTTTGTGACCATCTAAAGGTAAAAAAAATGGAATGTTTGGTGATTCAGTAAGTGGCATGATGCCCTCTGAACAAATACAGCAGAACTGTTAAAATATAGTGTTTGATTATTAAAGATTGCTTGGCATTCTTCAACAGATAAAGGTGTTAATTCTAGTGTCCTGGTCAAAATCCAATCTGGATAATTACATGATGCCTGCCTGAAGTTTCCCATGCCATTTCAATGGATATGTTATTCTTCACTTCCTGTCCTAAGAAATGTTCGTCTTCCTGTGTTCTGTGTAAAAGGTGGGGGAGAGGGGAAAAAATCAATGATTGATATTAAAACTATATACATAGGCATAAATTCATCTATGTGTATAGTGCTTGGAGGCACTGAGTTGAAAGGTTCAAAACAAATTAAAGGTATTGGTCCTTAATCAGAGTTCTGCTGCAGCCCCTCAAAAAGGAAGCTTATATACTGGTAAGAGGCTGTAAAGATGACAGCCCCTGGGCAATGCCCCCAGTAGCATAATGGCCCTATTCCATCCCTGCCTCACAAGGAGATGGCTGGGATCTGGTTTAAGGACAAGGGAGGAGATGGTGAGATCTCACTACGCTCTGGATGTTCTGGAGTAGCAGAGGAGTCTCTAGGCAGCTTGTCAAACCTAACGTAAATTAGAGCAGCCCCAGCCATGCCCAGAAAGAGACACTTTTGTCTCCTCCTCTCCTCAATTTCAGAACTGTGCCTCGTGCACTCCACTCTTGAAATGCAACCCAAGATTGGGACAATTATTTAGTTAACAGAAAAAGAGCCTTAACAAGAAAATGCACCTCGAGATTCTGTATAGCCTTGCTGTCTATAGCAGCACCGAACCACCTTTTCACAAGCAGCTTGTCATCAGCCTCCACAGATCAAACAAAGATGGGGGGAAAAAACTCTAGAACACTTCATTCTGTTAATTTGGGGTAAACGGAATTATTGGTGTTTATCCACTGTAAAACAAATCATTATTAGCACAAAATAAGACAACTGCTTTCTTTATAAGTTTATTCTGTATGACAACAGGTTAAGTGAAAGACTAAACATACATTTAAGCAAATAGTCCACACAAATTTAAATGCATGTCATAATACTGAAATGTTACCACACCAAAATGCCTGTCACCATGTGTCTTACACATATAAAAAAAATAAAAGGAATGCTAGCTTGGGGCCACATTCTGCAGCCCTTAACTGAGCAAAGCTCCCACAGACAGCTGCATTCTCTCCCATTTAATTTCATCTCCATGGATGATGAAGTGATTACTAGTTTTGACTGGTAGTTCTGCACACTGATTTAAAAAAAGGATAAACAATCGATCTGGGAACAAGCTTCTTAAATGAGATTGAGTTACTACTGCCCAGAAATCCATAGGCTAGCATAGTCACAGATGACAGGCCAAATCCTCTGCTTGTGTAAATTTGGGTGACTCCATTGAAGTCAATAATTGATGTGCACTTCCTAAGGGTCTGGCCCAATACCCATAAAGGAGGGGTTTCCTCTATGTTGTTTTAGGTATCACAATAAAACACACAGTAGCTCTAAAACATTTTTTAAAAGTGGTACACCAGCATTCTTAAGTGAAACACATAGATTAACGTTCAGCTACTACAACTTGGGGGGAGGGGGGGGGAAATCACAACACAAAGAGATTGGCAAATACAACACTAAGTCTTGGTTCATTCCCCACTGGCCCGGTGAGGTACAATTTATACCCTTCTGTGCCAGCTGCAGAATTCATTTCCATGGTACTAGTTCCACGGCCTTCCCTTGATAGTTCTTCTAGGTTACAATTACAGGTGGCAATCAATCAGAGCCCCACCAGCAGCTGCCTGGCACATGGACATGAGTTCCAGCTCAGCACTGCACTTGAGCAGAAGCTTAATGTGAATAGTCTCACTGAAGTCAAATTAAATACATGCTTAAGTAGTACTGGATCTGGGCCATAGGACTGAGCCCCTATTCAAAATATCCAACAACCACCATAACTATATTCCCTCCCTCATTGTTGCTTCAAACTGAGGGGTGGGCTAGCTCACTGCAAGGCCCCAAGTGAAGCAAGCACTGCACTTCTGCAACAACCCTCTTGACAGACACAGTCCTGAATTATGCTTCTGAATGGTGGAGTAATTATGGGCTGAATCTAGTCCCTCATAATAAACTGGATATTAAAAGTAATGCAAAATTAAATATTTCGTTAATAAAAAATATATTGCATTTATTTAGTGTATATAACACTTCTCTTCCAAAGTTCTCAAGCACTTTTTAGACAATAATTAATCCTCACAACACATCCATGAGGTAAGTAACAAACAGAAATTCAAATTATTTGAAGCGGAGTAAGATTTTGAATTCTTTCCAGACTCTCCCAGTTCTTCTCCCTTTTAGGGATGCTTGCCCTGATATTAATTGTACAATTTAACCCCATTCTGACTTTACTCTTTCTTGAGTCTCAATCAATCTTCAAATGATTGGATAGTCATAGCTCCTTGGGAAGCTAGAATAAGATACCATACTTCAAATGTACTGGTGATCCTAAGCAGATAAATTATTAATGACATACTATTATCAGTACTTTTTCTTAACTATTCAACAGATGCTTGAAGTTACACAAAGTTTCTATTTTGCAGTACTCTGGCTGACAATGTTTTTGCTTGATATGTTTGTCTGATATTTTTTTGTTTCAGACTATGATTCCCTCACCCCACTCCCAACCATTCAATAGAAGGATGTGGATCCATTTGACAATATTGGTTAGTAGTGCACTTTTCTGGCTCAGGAAACTGCACAGTTGCAGTTTTCAGAGAACATGTTATTTTCTTCTTAAACAATGAACACAAAAATGTCATTCAAAAATCTCCAGTCACTGACTCTTTGTAAAGACGACAGCTTGGATCCAGATTAACAGACGTCTGGATACCAATGAAATGTTACACTAACCTGAGTTTTCAATATCTATAAAATATTTTCATCCATCTTTAAGTTTATCTGACAGATTTTTAGATGTAGAAAGGTAGCAATTTGATCATTAAAAACATCCTACAGCTGCTTTAACAATTCACTTATGGGGAATGTTCATCAGTGCCTTCTGTTATCCAACAAATACATTTTTAACACTAGAGCTGGTTGGGAAATTTCCAACAATTTTTTTAATTTTGGAGGTGGGGGTGTTTGGTTGGGGTTTTCTTTGTGGGGGAGGGAGAGACCATGCCAATTCATCAAAACCAAAACTTTTTGTGGGAACATACCAGTTTCAAAGAAACATCATCAGGAAAGGTTTTTCAGGTTCAGGATGGAGAGACCAATCCACACCAGAATAGCCAATAGCCTTGTAGTCATCTGGGATGTTGGAGACCCAACTTCAAGGCCCTGGTCTGACTCTGGTAGAGCAAGGACTAGAACAGATTGGAGGAAGGTGGTCAGGAGACCCTGGGAGAGGAAGGACGCCCTGCAGGTGATAAGGGAGGAGATTAGTTCCTGCCCCATGGCCCCTCAGGTGGGCAGGGTTGTAGAGTGAGCCTGCCCTGCACTTATCCTACAGTTCCTGTCCTGTGGAGCTGGGCCCAGCTCCCAGCATTGCAACCTGAAACTGCAACCCCATGCACCACTCCAGTTTAGCTCAGCTTTCCTCCACTACAGGGGTGGCCAGGCTAAATCTTAGGGGTGCTACAACCCAGTGCACCAGATTGCAACACCCAGAGCGGGGAGCTGGGCCCAGCAACATGGGACAGGAGCCACCACAGCAAGGTGAAGATTTTTGTTTTGTTACATGCTATTTTGCATTTTCAAAAAACATGGGGCTCTAGCTATACAGTCAGTCTCTCTCATTGGCCCAAAGAATATTTTTTTATACTTATTAGAACAGATTCAACAGGAGACTCTATAGCCCAGTAATCAAGGCGCTCGCTCACATACGAGGTAAGAGACCCAGGTTCAAGTCCCTGGTCCAAATCAGGCAGAGCAGACACTGGATTTCCAGCATCCCAGGTGAGTGCCCTAACCACCAGGCCATGCTATTCTGGGGTGATTGGGTCTCTTTCTCCTTCTTAGGAGAATGGGAGAATTTTCATGATATGGGAAAAACATTTCCTGCCCGGCCCTATTAAACACACACCAAAAAAAAAACCAACAAAAGTCTTAACTTGTGCCCTAATTGTAAAGCTCACATTCATATGTTCTAGGCTACTTTCTGTTTTTAAGTTTTAGGAAATGTTAAACCCACTTAAAATTTTCCTCTTGACTTATTAGAAAGTAATTATAATCTAGTATTGGATCATTATGCAAAAACGTCAGAGTAAGTTTCTATTCGGGCTAAAAACTTGCTTTTTTGGTAGCTTACAGGTTTTATTTAAGGCACATGGGACAGATTTTCGGGCAGAAAACCAGTGCCGTAATTAGGCATTTTAGCACCCAGGGTGAGAAAGCATATTTGCACCTCCTACCATTTTTTCCCATCCCATTCTTCCACCCCTGCA
The DNA here is from genome assembly GCF_013100865.1 of Trachemys scripta elegans. Taxonomy (NCBI): domain Eukaryota; kingdom Metazoa; phylum Chordata; order Testudines; family Emydidae; genus Trachemys; species Trachemys scripta. The sequence goes on from NC_048302.1 coordinate 52,081,078, forward strand.
GCTTTGCATCCTGGGCGTCTACCCTGCTCACCCAGCCCTGGTTACAGCCCTGCAGAAAAGCATTTCAGCACAGAAAAATAAGGAACACTCAGCTCCCCTTCTTACCTCAACTGATTTAGAGAACAACCTCGCCTGTATTTTGGGTTATGACATAATGGAGCTGGATGAGCTATGTGCTGTACTTTTGCTCTTCTCCTTGACACTGGTAATAAAAAAATAAAGAAAAAAATAATCACAAATAAAAACTCTTGGTATGGCTTTCTCCTGACACCGAATTACCAGATCCAGACTAGCAAAAACAAGCTTGGTTGAGGAAAACTATAGTAAAAGAAATGTGTGCTGAGTTTGATATTTATATTATATTGGTTGTTTTGTAACACTACATAGCAATAAAGAAACTAAAGCATTCCACTGCTTATTATTTGTCTTGTTGTTTCTTCTTTTTATTATTTCATGAGTAGCAACTACATATATTGTATATATCCTAATTTAAGTTACGTTTTCTGATATCCTTCAGAATTGGTAAATATTAAAGATGATAATTACTGGAAAAGCAGCCTGCCTAATCCAGGGACTAACGTCATAAATGTGTTGTGCTGATCTTCATCTGTCTAGATACTTACTCAGCCTTCATCATTGTAGTATCTGAGCACCTTGCTATCATTAATTGATTTTTACCTCCCGATCTCCAAGAGGTTTTATGAAGCACTATCCTCATTTTACAGATGGGCAACTGAGGCATGGAGTAGATTAAGTGACCTGCAGAATAAATCTGTAGCAGAACAGAGACTCAATCCTACTATCCATCCAGTCTCCTCGGGGGGGAAAAAGTGTCACTGGATAACAAAATTTGACATTATGCTCAAATTATGATTTGTAGGCGGTTTTGTTTAATCACCAAGAATTAGTTTTGGGTATATACAGAGAAATTAGATTTGGTAGTATCAGTACTGTAAACTGGATTTATCTAAATGTCTTACCTAACTTACACACAAGTACAGAAATTTATTTAAAAAAATAATTAGTACTTTTTAAACGTACTTAAAATACTACATTTAGGGAGACTTTGGCATTGGGGAAGATATTTTAAATATCTAATACTTAAAATAGCTTTTGCTTTCAAAGGTTCTTCATAGTTGTTATTGCAACATTAGCAAAGTATCAGCTCTATTTGCATTTACCCAAATACTCCTTAATTAGTCTGGTGCAATGCTCTTTGCTGACAGTATTCTGGTTCCATATTATCCTTTATAGCACATCTTGTCCACCTGGTGTATTCTGCAGTGAAGTCATAGTCCTAATGCTGATTTAGTGACATCACAGTCAATTCCACATGGCAAAAGACTCAGGTCATATATAGGATTAAGAATTTGCTGCTGGATCAAGCAAAAGGAAACTAGGTAAGAGGTAGAAACTCTCATTTGAAAACATTTCTCTCTCTTTTGCAAATGGGCTCTCTCCTTGTTTTAGGAGTCTCTGATTTATTTATTTTTTTTTTTAGATCAAACTAATGATTATAAGGTTCTACTGAACCTCTTATAGTGCCAAATTCTGCCCCCAGTACACCCAACTTACATTTAAATCAATACAAACTGTTCATGAGTGTGTCTGAGGCCCAGACTTCGCTGGCAGCAGATGTCTGACACTTTTTATTTTCTTGAGAGGTGAAATGATGATAATTTTAAAAATTTAATCATTATCTCGTGAACATCCTCTCCCTTGCTATTACCATCCTATGTCCAATCTTCTCTTTTCTGAAGAGCATTTTGGAAAACGTTCTCCTCTCTCATTGTCTAAAAACAATCTCATTGGTCATTTCCAGCCTATTTGCTACTTTCCTGGTACTAGAACATTTGGTCAATGATCTTCCCATCTGTCCTGCTCTCCTCATCCTGCTGCTTCACATCACTATATTTGATACTATCAACCCTAACATGTTTTTAGATCATCTGGGCTCTCTGGCATCTCATCTAACCACTACAGTTTTGTAATGAACTACGGTCACTTTTGTGTCACTGGATCCTCTTCTGTTACATTACTCCCTAAGGCTTTTCCCTTCTCTTTTTCTACAATTCTTTCCCACCACTCTTTCCCTTGTCCATGTATTTTCAGAAGTCAATCTTGGGAATTATTTCTATGCCGCAGATGTCAAAAGATATAACCCCTGCCTCATTTCAACTCATTTTCCTCCTCTTCAGTTCCTGACTCTACCACAATTTCCTGTAAATAAACAGGGAAAAAACTAATTTCCTACTACAGGGGGTCCCTGGTATATGTCTCCCCCTTAACTGTTGTTTCGCATATCTGTCGCTCATCAATAGGGGAACGTGTTCCGATCTGAGTCAGTTCCACGTCAGTCCCAATCTGCATATCCATCATTGGCAGTCAGCACCCTCCCTCCCCTCCCCAGTTCCTCCTGCCGGCCGAAATCAGCTGTTTCGAGGCATGCAAGAGGCTTGGGGGGAAGGGAGAGGAGTAGGGACAGGGCGCACATGGAGGACGGGGCAGAAGTTGGCAGGAAGAGGTGGAGTGGAGGGGGAGCGGGAAGAGGCGGGGTGGGGATGAGCTTTCCGTTATCCATTGCCCTTTTCAAGAACACAACCCCGACATATACCAGGGCCCCACTATACTAATTGGTGAATACCTTCATCTCTCTTCCCCCGTCAGCTTCAATCTGGTATTCATTTCTGTCATGATTGTTTATTCAACATGGTCGCTATCTTTTTTTCCTTCTGTATATTTCACCAATGTCTGCCAGCAGTGAGGTCTGAAACAGTGCTCTCATTGGACACTTCTTCAACCAATCCTTTGACATTCATGCCTTTGGGTGTTCTCAACTATTTTAATGCCATTTTATAATCTCCCTAAATCCCAACTTTAATAATTTTGTTATGTCCAAAATACAATGGTTCATCTCTTCAGTTGGGAGAAACAGATATTCACCATCCTCAGAAATCTTCACTAGTTTCCTGACCATTTCAGAATCCAGTTTAAAATCCCCCATCATCTTCTTCAAGATCCTACATGGAATTTCCTCCATGAGCTCTGACCTTATTTTTCCCTATTTTTTAGCCTCAAAATGGTTGGGAGACTGTTTTGAGGTGATGGCACAAGAACAACAGACTTCCTGCACTGAATAACCCATCCATTCAACATTATAGCTTCCACTAGCTGAACCTCCCAGTTTTCCTGTGTTCCAGTTTCTTCAGAAACTTGGCATATATGCACTCTTTTTCATCTCTGTCCCACTACACATACAGCTGCTAGCTACAGCAAGTATTGTAACCTATGTAAGATTACTTGAATATGCTGTCGCAGACTTTAAATACAAGTATTCTATACAAGAAAAATATAGACTGCGCATAATCCTGCATGCCTCCCAGCTCCATCTGGCCATTTTTCCTGACTAATTCAATCTCATTGGATTTAAATGAATAGCAGATGCCCTCAGCACCTTGCAGGGTCAGGCCAGGTACAGCTCTCTAGGCTCTCAAAGTACCTCCTTCCCATTCTCACTAAGGCCACCTCACCTTAAAACTCACAAATCTTTCTTTAAATCACTCCTTACCCTCCATTCAATTATCCAAGCCCCTGCCCCTGTACAAAACTCTCCAATATTTCTTAACTCCCACCGAGGATGCTCTTTCTCCAAGATGAACCTACAGCAGTAAAGTCACCCGACCCTTTAGAGCAACTCCTAAGTTTTGTCTAACCCCCACCCAACTATCAATGAGGTTATACTCTCTACCTAAAGTCACCAGAATTTTTCCCAAATTCTGTATCTAAATATTCCTGGACCAGCTTTCAATTACTCCACTTCAAGGAACAGAATATTTTTCACCTGGAAACCTTATTTTTAACTGAACTAATTAAACTCAAATGTATTTTATTTAGCTTGAAATAAAAGTTCTATTTCTGAATAAAAGACATAAAAAGTACTCTTTTCTCTACTTTATTTAGTGTCTTAAAAAAAAAAGACTGGAAGAGCAAAATTCAAAGTAATCCTTGATTTGGGGATGTCACAGTTTATAGCTCTCCACAGAGCATTAAAAGCAGTCTCCATCATACTATTGCACAGCCAAGTCAACAAACAGCAAGGGGTGGTGACAAACGGCTGAAAAGTCTGCAACCAAAGGAAGCAAGAGACACTAGCAATTTGATATTTGTGTCTTAAGCCAATCAGAAGAAAGAAGAGACAAAGATAGGGTTGCCAACCTTCCCAGATTGGCCAGGAGTCTACCAGAATCAGCATCGTTCTCCCAGTGACTATTGAAAGCAATCCAGGAGATTTTAATAGGTACAGTACAATTAATGACATTATTCTGAGAGATTTTTTTCCCCAACATGACATAGTTTCAGTCAGAATTAGCAACCGTAGACAAAGGGAATTCACTTGGGGAAGAAACCTTTCAAAATTTCTTAAACAATGATTTAGAAGTAGGGCTTGGTTTATTTATGAAACAGAAAACAGGATATTAACAAGAACACATATTTAAGAGTGAAGAAATCCAAATCCTTTACAGTACATGATCTTGGGGTCAAGTTCACAGGTGCAATCTGGCCCCTTCATACTACTACTTAGACAATGCAAAGTAGCTGGGTGCTGGCCACTGATAGTCAGCAACGAATCCTCCTTGCAGAGGGGAACCCCCAGTGACAAATCTAGGGGAGACAGGTCACACACCAGGGATCCCATGTGCCCCTATGTTAGCATATGGATATGCTAGGGACAGGATGGAGGCAGTGCTCCACTACGTTAATCTTCTGCTGGTGCCAGGGACAGACTGGCACAGAATTAGGTAATTGTAAGCTGCTCCCTGATGCCTCTCACCACATGCTCAGTGGAGTGCTCACAGAGGAAAATTGAGCCCTTGTACTTTAGGGAATCCACTTTAAATCAGTCCTCTGAATCAGAAAGATACAGTCGCATAAGTATCAGGGGGTAGCCGTGTTAGTCTGTATCTACAAAAACAACAAGGAGTCTGGTGGCACCTTAAAGACTAACAGATTTATTTGGGCATAAGCTTTCGTTTTTACTCACGAAAGCTTATGCCCAAATAAATCTGTTAGTCTTTAAGGTGCCATCAGACTCCTTGTTGTTTTTACAGTCGCATAAGTGATGGGACCACCTATAAAGTTTAAATGGGGATTCAAACATTTCCAAACTTTGGGAGTGTTTGGATCCAGAGTTTCAGCGTGCATTCATCTCTGGCAAACAATACAGAGAACTGGAGAACCCCATCCCCTCAGAGAATGAGGCCCAGATCCTCAAATGTATTTAGGTGCCTAAATACCTTTGAGGAGCTGGCACTGAGTGTTCACTGATCTCTGAAATTCTGAATGGCTTCTGATAATTAGAGACCATACATTTAGCCTGCAGAAGTTACCATAAATGGCATGGTATATTTGCTTACGTCAATGAATTACTGTACATAGTGCTGTGTCTAAAGGTTACTCAAACAAAAAAACCTCTCAGTTAAGTATTACATATATCCAATTCTCAGTACAGTTGGAGAATGTTAAATGACTACTACAGCGATGACAGATTAATTATATGGCAGTTTGCCTGTGCGCTTCAGAGATCAAAGCCCCACTGTGCTAGGCACTATATACTCTGCCCCACCCCAGCCCCCCAAAATAAAAGACAGTCCTGCCTCCAAAGAGCTTACAGTCTAAGTATATGACCATAGACAACGACTGTATGCATCAAACCAGGTGTAAAAAGCACAATGAAACAACGATGCACAACACAAAAAGCAGGGGTCACAGCACACCAGTTTGTCTAATTATTGTCCTTTTTTTTTTTTGTAGGTATAATGGCAAAGGAGTGTTTTAATGAAGGGAGTTGCAGGAGGACAATAAGGTGGCTTTAAAGATATCTAAAAGTAACTCATTAGTTGAATAGAGGACAGCATGGGGAAAGCATAAAGGTGCTTCGATGTTTAATGCTTACCAATGAACTCCTTAAATTTATGTTTTGATGTTTCCAACTTTTACATTTTAATGTAGCTTGTGAAAAGCTATAAATGTCTAATGGATTTACATCCTTTGAATTACTGTTAATTTATAAAAATGGTATTAATATTTGAAAATGTTATCTCACGTTATATTAAAATAGAATTTTTATTTATTAGTGATATTAGGAAGAATGTTTCAAAGAGAGGTCTTTAAAGTAAAATGTGAAGTGTTTTTGAATTTAGGTCATAGTAATAAGATAAAATAGGTTTTAAAGTTTTAAGGTTCAGCATCTTTAGACAGACACCAGTACATGAGTGAGCAGTCAAATTGATTGACCTGGGAAGCATTCATTCTGGATGTGCTCTTTGGCCAATGCCAAACACAGTTGAGGTTGCATCAGCTGGCCAAGTGGGAGATGTGTGCATGTGTCTGTCTTGCACTTGTCTCAGGTGTCTGGGTAGACTTTCTGCAGAATGGACTGCTATGCCTTGGTCTATGCCACTAGAAAGTGGCATAGCCTGGACTGAATCAAACCAGCTCTCTACTACTTTTTGCTTGAACTCAGCTTAAGATGATGATGCAGCAGTTCCAAAAGACAGGGATTTTTAAAGATTTACAGTTGAATTGCTTAGGTTATGTTGAAAATTGCAGGATTCCAGGTTTAGGACTCATCTGCTGAAGCTATATTTAAAATGTGCTTTGGAATTCTAGGTGCTTTTCCTTCCCCATCCCTTCTATTCAGCTGAATAAATGGTAGTGCTAAATTTCCTAATTAATTCTCTCTCTTTCCCCATCTTTTTTATCCTGTAGTTACTGCCTTAATCTCTTTTACTTATTCTGAATGTTAGGAGCACAGATGGACAGCGAAGTCTGACTATGCAGCATTACCCCACCCAACACCAATGGCAATCTCTCTCTATGAGCTCCATGGTGATCAGGATCCTCAAGTGGATAGGGGTGGAGCCGGGAGGATGATCACTGAGACATTACAAACCCAATCTCATGAAGGATCATTGAATAAGAATACTGCTAACCTTGATTACATTATTATACCCACTGTCACAAGTACTGCATGAACCCTCCCTCCCCCAACCCAAGAGAAGCATAGATCAGGGATGCTAATGAGAAACTCTGTAGAGTTTTACACTGTCCTAAGATTTTTCAGGTTCAGTAAAAGTCATCCCTTCTCCCACCAGAATACCACCATGGAAAATGCAAATAGAAATTCTTGGATTTTTCTGTCCCACATGAGTATTTTTCCATGTAGGAGAGGACTTATCCAAAAATCAGTTTGCTTCATTAATCTTTTTAGCTTAAGATTGTCTGTTTTGAAAGGATTTTTTCATTCCCGATGATCTCTATGGGCCAAATTCCACAGAATCCAAAGTGTGTCTGTTTCAAATTTTGAAATTGTTGGCTAACCTCTTCCCTGTTTCTACTACATGCACTGTGTTCCATACACTTTACATTTCACAACATATCCTATATACCGTAAATTTTTTTTTTAAATGGCTGTGCATTTTCCTGGGTGGTTTTGAATTTTGTGTCATGCATGCTATTTTTAATTATCTCTGTGGATGTCAAATGTCAATGTGCCTTTAATCTCCTGCTTCCACATTTGGACGGGGGGGGGGGGGGTTGCATGCTAAGGAACCATAAATTTAATTCTCTTTCAAACACCTCTACCCCGATATAATATGACCCGATAGAACACAAATTCGGCTATAACGCGGTAAAGCAGCGCTCCGGGGCGGGCGGGACTGCGCACTCCGGCGGATCAAAGCAAGTTCGATATAACGCAGTTTCACCTATAATGCGGTAAGATTTTTTTGGCTCCCGAGGACAGAGTTATATTGGGGTAGAGGTATACCTACAGAATTTTATCCTGGAATGCTTGTGATTTTTCATGTTTATGGAGAGGCCGTTTCTGTTGACTGCTACAGCTATCTGAAGAAACTGGCAAGAAAAAGTTACAATTTTCTGAAGTATTGTGTTTTGAATTGCTGATTTTAATTTTTAATTAATCATTATATGCTTAAAACTGTTCTCAGCCCTGTGGGCAGAAACAGGGTTAAAACAATCTCTAACATGAGGGAGGTCGCTGCAGCCCATCATGGAGCTTAGTCTTCTTCTGCAAAAAAAAAAAATCAGTACAAATTGAGTAATTTACTATTTTTCAAAAATCTTTTTTTAAAAGTGTGTGTGTTTCAGTCAATGTCAGGTATATTTAAGACCAAGCTTCTACATTTTATAAGATATATGAGAATATTTCAGATTTTTTTTTTTTAACTGCAGTGAAAATGTTTAGGTTTTAATATATGCTGAAAAGGAGGAAGAGCTTTTGAGGAAACCATATTTCCTTGCAAGTGTGTCAAAAAATTTTGTATTGTTTCTTTTGTAAATAGGTTAATTGGATTAGATATATTATGTTTTCTGTTATCCAGTTGGCTCTTTGCCTCTAGCAGATAGAGTTGTTTACCCATAATGTGTATTCTAGTTGTATTATCTCTCTGCTACTCGGTAGTTCTTTTAGGGCATTTCTTTTCTCTTATATGGCATTAGCCATTGATAAGTGCTAGATGCTGCATGCATGACCTTTTTCTTGCAAGTGAAATTTCTGAACCTACTTGCATTGTTATTTCTCCGCTGAGGGTTCATGTTTAATGGGACAAATGGTTTGAGGCTTAGTTTTATGTTTCACATGAGATAAGGTTGTTTTTTTAAAAATTGTCTGAAGTACTATAATTAATAAACTAATTACATGTAAAACCTTCAAGATCTGAATTTTATTTACTGCGTAGCTTTCATCAGCCCTTATTAGCTGGATAAGTGGAACCACAGCAGAGCAAGTTATCTATGGCTCCCACATCACCTATATGCCCACAGCTGAGTAGCATAAGCCAGGAAGTTAGAGGGATACACCAAAAAAACGATGAGATCAGTACATCTTCTAAAGCAGCCACCACCATCAATAACAGGAGACAGTTTGAGCAATGTTCTGGTCTGAAACCTGCATGGGATGAACTCAGGATTGTGGCAGAGGGGAGATGTTGATGAAGTTTGGAGACCACCATTTTCTCAATAGTCTTCTGGAGAAAAGGCAAACTCAAGACTGGGCAGTAATTAGTGAGGTTGCTGGCATCAGGTGTAGACTAATTCTATTTTAAAATGTTATGGTATGCATAACAAACATTTTAAAAACTATAAAGATATCTATTTAACCAAACATCCACAATGTACAATATCTCAAAAAGAAAAATGGTGTAAGGGTTCATCTTCTACAGCATATACAAGATACTCTTATTAAATGAAATATTCTGCTGTTCAAATGTTGAGGAATGTTTCCCTATTGTCATTCTACAGAGCACAGTATCTCTTAAATTTATAAAATCAAGAGATAGAATGGGTTGGATGCTTTATATTCAAGGTTTTCAGGCTACTCTTAAAAGATCTGCCTACCAAATCAAAACATTAAATCCTATACAGAGTGACCCTGATTCCGGGCTGACACTGAACTCACTCATGCTTCGGAAGGTGAAGCCAGGTGCCAGGCCAGGTACCCCAGTGTAAGCTAGAGTACCCCTTAAGATGCTCTAACTTATGTTCAGTTGCCTATGATCCCAAGGCCTGTTCAGGCAGCCAAGAATAACCCAGGCATAAGGACATTCCTGCCATGACCTCTTCCCCCAGATATGCCCCGATACTCTTCCTATGCTGAGGGACAGGAAGGAAGTGTCATAGTACCAATACTCTACCTCTGTGCATTCCTACACTGAGATAACTTCCAAGTAGACAGTAAAGATAGCGTTTTTCCTGCTTTGTGCTGCCAGATCAGCGTACAATAGGAAGAGTGGGGGCAGCATCAAGGCCAGTACATATAGTGCATCAAGCTTTGAAAAATTTACCAGACTCCTACTAATCCAGATGAAAGATACTTGTGACATCACATTTGTCCCAACTCAAAGCCATGCTGTAACAAGCTAGCAGCATTTGCCTTACATGCCCCCATCCTGGTAATGGGGGTTGTCCCACATTAATGGGATCTGCTAACTCACTGAGGTAATCAGCTTGTTACCCTACCCAAATATAAGAGACGGGAGTCTCTCTCTGGATCAAGCAGATATAGGACGTGTAGGCAGAATAGTATTGATCTAATACCAGTAGAAGCAGCCAAGGATAAGAAGATTTGAGCTCAGCTTATGCTATCTTGTCAATTTCTGCACTATTAAAAATCAAAACCTGTGAAGAGTGCAAATTTAAGTTCTAAATAGGGTTTGAGCTACTTTTGAGAGCAGAAAACTGCACCTGTGTATGCACATGCTTGCTCTCTCGTTCATTCTTTTAATTTACATTGACATGTATTCACCTTCGCACCTGGACACCTCCTCTCAGCTCAATTCTAGGTGAACAGGAGGCTCTCTGCTTCCCAGCCCCTCCTCCACACCTAAGCCTGGTGTTCCTTGATTCCCATTCCTGTCTAGTGAAGCAGCAGTGGCTCCAAGTACTCTGCCATCTGGGTCCTCTCTGACCTACCACTAAAACAGTAGCTTTCACGGAGATCTCAGTCTGGCCCATAGACTTCAAAGTTGGCTAAGTATCATTATCTCTTTTCCCTTTTACAGATGGAGAAACGTAGGCAGAGAAGTTGGGTGACCGCACTCATGGTCTTGCAGTGAGTCAGCAACAGCACTGAGAACAGAAGCCACATCGGAGTGCTATTCTATCTATCCATTGGCCCATGCTGCCTCCTCTATGCACTTTTTAGGAGTGACAGAATATGACCTCCATTTAATTTTTATTTAAACTATTTTTAATTACGTTACTTTTAGCAGTATACAAAGGACCAGATTCGGAACTTAATTTAAACCAGTGTAAATCCAGTGTGTCTTCACTAGTTTCAACAGACTTGCTCCACTATAAACAGGGTCAGAATCTGGCCCCAGGCATATTACTTAGGAAAGGAGATATATAAGCAGCAATGTTGATGGCACAACAAAGGCTCTGTTGAATTATTTAATATAACAGAACTGGCAATTAATCTGGATAAAAAGTGTTCCAAATATGTAAATTGGAAACCAGGGTCATGACTACTAGTGTTGTCCCTTGTTGCCTTTAACCATAGTAGATAATGCATTTGTTTTAAAGGAGTTTGAATTCCACATTAGAAAAACATTTCTACTTTGAGCTTTGATCAATAGTGGGAGTTATTGTTCTTTTAGATCACACAAATAGAATCCTGAAGCCTAAACTGAGTTTATGGAACCAAAACAGCTTCTGACAAAAAGAGTAAGGGATTTCCTCCAGGCCTGTGGTGGATGTTTATTATTATTTTAAACAGTCCAAAAAAAGCATAAACATACATGAATTAGAGTAGTTCAGGAGCAGCAAGTTAGTAACTGTCTATATATTTATAAAAAAGTGAACCACAAACCTGAGGTGAATTTCCACTTTATTTTTACCTGCACTATCTTGTTTTGATTAACTGAATGAGACAGAGGAGAAACAAAATAGATGGTAGCTTCAGGCGAGATGCCCAATTCTGTCAATCTACTGTAATGTGCCAAAACTGATTAAGTTGGAGGTAATTTAATCAAGTTTAAAATGAGTAAGCATAATTTTGCTGTTTTCAAAACAGGCCAGTTCTGTATTCTTTTGTTTATATAAAACTTAATACATATTCACAGATAGCTCTGAGACACCTCATTCATTAGTGAGTCATTCAATAAACTGAACCAGAGCTGGCTTAGATATTTTAAATATTTATAATGAATGTATCTTCCTAGGCTAGTATAGAAACAATTTTTTTTTTTTTTTTTTGGAAATACAAAAAACAAAATTTGTGTAAATACAAATAACTATTAGCCTTTTGGTTGCAAGGGGCCATTTCTATAAGATTCGGAGCTCCCTTAGCTCCAATCTCCCTTTAGGCATGATCCTCTTCTCAGTCAAGCCACTGGCAAACTCCCATTAACTTCAATAAGAGTAGAAATAGACCCAATGTGTGCTGCAAAGATCAGTATACAGCTGTGCCAGGTTTTTTTGCCCCAGAAAACCAAAGGCTGCCATTCAAGCAAGAGCACTGAAATAAGTTGCAAAGACTAAATAAATGGTGCAGAATGGCGATTTGTTAGCTCTATTTAAAGTTTAAGTCCAAGCAACAACCAAGCAGCATCCAATCTCCTACGTTGGCATGAAGAATTAAAGATTTATTTGCTGCAGATAATAGATTATAAACATTAAGGCTGAATTTTCAAAAGACTGCATCAATGGTTCATCTGCAAGAGTGTCTACTCACCTATTGTGCCTTCAAAAACCCATTACATATGCAAAAGTATTTATTTGCAAGAGAAATATTTGACCCCATAAAAACCTATTTTCTGCAAGTGCATCCTTTGCATCATCATAAGAATCTGGTTATAAAAGATATCAAGGATTATCAAAGTTTGAAGCTGTAAAATGTATTAGAGTACTAGCAGTAAAGTCAGGGAACCATGGCATTTTGATCACTAAATATTTCTACTAGTATCTATTTTCTTCTGATGGTGGTGCATTTTTTTTTTTTTTTTAAACACTGTGGTTGAAAAATCCAATTGCTTTTTACGTTAAAGAGAATTTTTTTCAGTTAACAGATTTAGCATTTCACATGCTCTGAAACATGTCCATTTCCCCCGCCCCAATTGTCCAATGTTAAGTGCAAAGTACTACATATGTATATATTTTGACAGCCAGTGAAGACTTAATCCTATGGATTCTAAGAGAAAATCTAAGTCAGAGAATTAAAATCCAATTTATTAAAAAAGTATTCACAGGGTTCCATCAAGCTGCAATTACATACAAATTTACTTGCAAATATATACATATAATGCTGCTCAGAGATTGGGCATAGAACTCCTACAGTTAAGATCATCTACTCAGTCTTCCTTGCTTTTATGTTGTTAGACAGAAGTAAGATCTCTAGGCTATTGCCCATTTGACACCACACACATTGACTTGTGGATTTCTAGTCAATTTGATTCCCTCACGTTCTGTAATTATCTTGCTACTTAAAATTATTTGTTTTTAAGATGGTTGTTTCAATTTAAATCCAGATGTATTACTAATGAAAAATAATTATTACCTTCATAGCACCCATTTGTGTGCTTCTAAAGTACATAATCATATCTTCCTCTCCCCGCCATAGCCTTAATCTTCAAGGCAGTACATACATAATTCGCCCAATTTTTTCCCCTGCACAATTCTCTGCAAACCTTTCTTCATCCTAGTTGTCCTTCTCTTCCCTACCTATGGTGACCAAACCTGTACACAGCATTGTGCTTATTTCATCTTTCTCCCCGATGATCCATGTAATCAGACATTGCAAGCACTTTAAGCCATATTAATAAGAATGTATTACCATTTCATAAACAATGGGCTTGATTTTCATTTACACTAAGTTCCCTTTACACTGCTTTGGTAGCATAAGGGGGACTGACGTTACACCCACTTTAAGACCCTTTACACTTCCAGATCAGTGTAAAGGGGGCTTGTCAACATACACAAGTTATACCCCTTTAAGTATATAAGTACAAAGGTGCCTTAGCAGTACAGCTTATTCTCCTTACATTATGGAAATAAGCTACACTGGTATCCGCCACCTTTCTACCAGTATAACTGTATTCCCACAGGGGACTGTACAGGTTTAACTACTTGAGTAGAGCAATCACATCCTTAATTGAAATAGTTAAATCAGTCCAAAGAGTTTGTGTATAAACCAGGCCTTATAGTATAAATTAGAACCAGGCCCAATACATCTACTAAACATATTAGTCAGGTCTCATCTGATTATTGGTTTTAATTTTATTGACTGATAAAAAGTCTACATAGTTTTAAAATAAATATAACTAAATTTTCAAAAGCACTTAAGTGACTTAGAAACCTAAGAGATGTAATATCTTTTATTGGACCAACTTGGTGAAAAAAACATGCTTTTGAGCTTACCCAGAGCTCTTCTTGTTTCTCTAATATCCAGGCACCAACACAGCTACAACTACACTGCAAACAATTAGAAACCTAAGAGACTTTCAGAAGTGGTACTTTTGAGCCTTACTGAAAGTGAGGTGAAAGTCTCACTGAAAGTGAACAGCATTTAGGCACTTAGGAGCCTAAGATTTTCAGAAGTGACTTAGTCTAAGTCAGTTAGTTGCTTTTGAAAATGTTACCCATAGTTTCTAATGGATTTGTTACAGTTAAAATGACCTAAGACTTCTTAGTATTGTATACTGCCATCTAGTGTAGAATGTATTTATGTTCCAAGTATCTTACAGATTCAGAACATGAAAATTCTATCTTTTTAAAGCAAAATGTTTTCATACAAATACAAGTCAACACATTTGTATATTGTTTGAAAAACAGGGGAAAACAACACTAATTTCACCTGAACAAAATCATTCCAATCTCAGAAATTTAAGACCAGAGGGCACTGACAAACCTGAAAGTTGCAGAAGATCTGAATTGCATGTGCACAGGTAAAAATCCAACCTGGATTTTTTTATTCTATTTATTAAATATTCAGTATACATGATTATAAAGATTTTTAATAGATATACCAATTGGAATGTTACAAGTTTAGCAGCTCTCCATGTTAAAAATGCTATAAAATAACCACTGAAAACTACTGTTAGTGGTTAAGAAGCACAGCCTTGATCTCTCTAATTTCTCTTTTTAGAGTTTATTTCAAATTTAAAGATTTAATTGTTTTATCCCAACCTGCTACCTCTACATTTGTACCATATTCCTTTGTTTTAGTGTTCAATCATTGGAGCCTATCATCTTTGAATGAGAAGCCTAATCCCTCTGAAGCTGAAATGCAAGCTGTTCTACACGTCTTAAAGAAAGCTTGCTCAATGATCAGTGTGAATGACAATTTTCCCCACACAGGGACTGTTCTGATCATTATTGCTGCCAATTTGCACAACTAGGCTGTGTCATGTGACAATCCTACAGCAGCCTCACTAGTTGTTTGTCATGACAGTTAGTGGCAAAGAAGTTCCATAAATAGTACATCTGAAATAATTTATAAAAAAAAAAGTCAGTTTAACTTTACAAGGCAGTCAAGTTACTTTGATTATAGACAAGAAGGTATTCTTTCCACACAATCCCCACTGTTTATAATTTCTATTTGACAATCGAAGACGTTTTCTTGAACTGATAACTAAAAAAAGATCACTAGCAGTATTGGATTGCAATTATCCTGAACATCAAGTGTCACAGTTAAATTTTTGAGGCCAGATGCTGTTCCCTTTTCCAACAGTGTATACTGGTCTGACTCCACTAAACCAGTGGAGAATTATTCCATATTTACACCATTATAGTGGTGAAAATTTCACTCTATGGGCCTGATTCCCCAATGCCAGGTACTTTGTGTAGCCATTTACACATGTGCTAAGTGAGAATAAAAACACTACCAAACCAGAGTGAAAGTGCCTTTATGCCCACATTGCACAACACTACAATTCTGATTTGTTAGTGTTTTATTTCTGTGCAAACTGAGTGTAAATAACTATACATGGTGCAAGCCAAAATCAGGCCCTATATATTTATCCTCATCCCCTGACTTAACACGGATTGAGCTTTTCAAAGTCATTTTTATAAAGAAAACACACACCTTACCTATAAGCTTAGAACATGCTTTAGGTACCACTATACTGCTAGAAATGTTGTTTATAACTACAAAAAAATTACATGAAAACCTAGCATAAACTGTATACAGTGAAAGTTTATTTATATGTAGCATAATCTGTATACAGTAAAATCTCAATTCCTACAAGAGTTTCTCCCTATTAATCAAAACAACAAGGAATCCAGTGGCACTTTAAAGACTAACAGATTTACTTGGGCATAAGCTTTCATGGGTAAAAAACCTCACTTCTTCAGATGCAACCCTATTAATCATACTATATTATATGACCACCTCTTACAATGACCAGAAAAACTGCAGTTAAGCAACTGTTATTAACAAATTCTACTATACTTGTCAAATTAGCATCTTCACTGTATTTGACAGATTTACTGCAATGGCAGATACACATAGGAGCAATGGGATAAGAAGACTGGTGAAATTATGACACGGTATATACAAACATATAGGAACACTTTCTTTTTCAAGAGAAAAACCTCTTAAGTTAGTTCTGCTCCCCATTCAGACAAAACATAAGATCATTTTACTATTTTGATTTCTTCACCTTTAAATATCTACAGGATGCTTTCTAGAAAAATTCTCAGCGAGCACATCCACCTCTGTGCATGCATTACATAGATCTAATAACATGGGAAATGCCTTAAAAGGATGATGTTTAAAGGATAAAAATTATCTACCGAGGATACAAAATGATGTTTTTAAAAAGTGTTACTGCACAACAGTATATGATCATGCAATACTAATTCAGTCAGGCACAGAAATGAACCAGATAAATTATATCATGCATTCAATATTATAGTATGCCAGTTACACAACTATAGCTAATGCTGTCTATGAGTTCTCATTAAAAAATCCTTTCCAGTGGTAAAAATAAGTGAAACTTAGAGATGTCTATGGGCAATAGTCACTAGAGGGTAAGGAGAAAAAGGTTTAGTATATCAGACTGACTCATGAGGCCTATTTAAAATCTTAGGTTTGATTCTCTTTTCACTTTCACCTGTGTAAATCAGGATTAACTCAATTTAACAATGAAGTTACATCAGGGTAAGTGAGAGGACCTTCTGGACCCTTCTCTTTACATGTAAAGGCACAGTGTCTAACTAAATTTGGCTTATAACGCAATTTTTGTAGAAACACTTTTTATGAAAAAAAGACAAATAGGAGTAATTCTACTTAAAAAAAAAATCTGTGCAACTAGTTGCATTGTATATGTGTATTTAACTTCTTGTTTGTGAATTCATACCAATTTCTAGCTACTGTACTTATAAAAGTTCAAGGGAAGTAACGGAAGCCCCCATCACTGGAATCATTTAAAACTGGACTGGACAAACCATTTGAGAATATACTAGCAGGAGAGGGACAAGAGAAGACTAATACAAGTTCTCCCTCTCTAATTTATATGACAAAATAGTTTCTCTCATAACCTCTGCTCAACAGTCAGCTGAGAAGTGAAATTCATATAGGTTCCCAAGTGCACTGAGTGGAGTTCACAGTTTTCTGCTCTCTCAATATTGCCATATTGGATTTTGTGTCAAGACAAAAATAAATTAAAATCTCTTATCAATGTGAAGGTATTTCTGAGCTAAATTCTGAACAGACTTAAACCCTGTACAACCTCCTCTAACACTTACAAGACTGCCTAGTTGACCAGGACCAATTCCTGCTTGCCTTATTCATGCAAATAGTGCCACTGAAATTAAGGCACTAGTCCCAAGAATAAGGTGAGCAGGAATTGGCCCTGCATAGGTAACTCCAAATAATACCATAGGGAATTGTGTGCATAAAATCCCACACAATTTCCTGAATTAGAGGATAGAACTAAAAGTCTCAAGTAGAACCTATGTCACAAATTTAAGACAAATCAGTAGGAGACATTGATTGCCCTTCCAAACAAACACTACCAACAATTTAAGATTTTTTTATGCTTATGTATTTCAGCCAACACTTTATGTTTTTAAAAATTATTTGGTTAGTAATTAGTCTATAAAATGGATTAGTGTTTTCATATTAAAGTGAATATTGCCAATTTGTCATTTAGACTTATCTATGTATAACATCATTTTTTGAAACGTAAAGACCTTTGAAACACAGATGTGGAGTGCATGTGTAGTCAGCGAAAACTAGAAATATTAGCCTAAATTTTAATAAGGTTTGTACTTACCTGATTAGCTAGATTTCAGTATATGTAATTAAACAAGCATAAATATTTTCCAGACAAGAAAGATGGAAGGATAATTACATGTTAGATGAAAACATGATTTTATAAACTTTCATGAAAATGTTTTCAATTTCTTTAACTTTAAGTCACTATACTTAAATTAATATTTACTATAAATCAGCAAGCCGAGAAGTTCATACATAACAAAGGTCTTTATGTTATTTTATAATTTGTGCTTCAGTTTGTGGGAGGAGCAGTGGTATAAGGACTAAGTCTCATCATTATCTTCCCTTCCTGGCTGATACCATTTTAGGTCACCACTGTCTTCAAGTTATTTATATATACTGTCTTAGCTTTTGACGTCTACTACACTAGAGTATATGCTGGTTAACACCTAACGGTTTGTAACATAGTTAGAGGATGCCAGCTCTGTTACCGGTCTAAAAAAATTAAACCACTAGGAGGAGGACTCTACTCCCAACATAACCAGTTAGGTATCAAACTTTCAAATGTCAGGAACAAAATATTTTAAATCACTCATTAAAAAATGCCATGATTAGTGGATTTAAATAACTGCCACATTTTAAAGGAGCACGTTTTGCAACTGCTGACGGGGTAGTAAGAAAAATGTGTAGCCTGAACTTAATTGATGAAATGCATCCGGTATCACAACGGAGATCAGATAGCTCAAACCCCGCATTAAAAGCGAGAGGAACCCCCAGCGGCTTTTGCTAATAAGTTATACGCAGCAGCAGCCGCAACCTGCAAACCAGGCTCATCCGCAGCACTGAATCGGGCTCCCTTTCCCGGGCAACCTCCTTGTTTGGTACCCGGCCGCAAGTCTCCTCAGCAGCAGGGGGTAGATAGTGGAAGCACCCACCGATCGCCACCCATCCACCCCCTGGCTCGAGCCCCAATGGGGAGGGAAAGAAAGGGTGACAATAAAGAAGGGGCGGCAGATCCCCCAGCATTACCCGCACCTCGTGAGGGGGCAAGAGTAGGCATGAGTGGACAGAAGGGAGCAGCAACCTCCACCCACACAGGGGGGAAGCGCAGTAGCTACCCGGGGCCCCCTGCTCGCGCTCTCTGACCCAAGTAGTTGCAAGCCCCTAACAAACTCCCCAGAGCCGCGCCTGCAGCAGCCCTGCCGTTCTGGGGCTTTGCTGGGCTAGGTGAAATGTCCAGCCCGGAAGGAAGGCTTTGCAAAGCTCCTGGCTCTGGCATTTTCCGGGCTCTGCATCTCGGGTAGCACCGGAACATTGAGAAACTTGATTGGAGCGGAGGACGGAGGCTTCACCTGAGGTGCCCCCCTCCCCACGCAGCCAGAGACCCCGAGCCCCGGCCCGTCCGCACGGTCATTACCTGACTCGCAGCAGGGCGCCTGCCGCGCAGAGAGACTGGAGCCGCGCTTCCCTCCCGGGGCGCCTGTCACTCTGCAGCTGGGTAACCTGCTATTTATAGTCCGGAGCCTCTGGCCGAGACAGCAAGAGGAAGCCAGGAGCTGCGGCGCTGCTGGGCAGCGAGACCCGGCCACCCACCCTCTGTCCGCAGCCGCAGCGAGAAGTTGCAGCGTCCGCCTCCCTCCGGGCGCGTCTCCTCCCAATGTCAGCGCAGCCCGCCGCCGGCGGCCCCCAGCTCGGCAGCGGCCCCGGAGTTAGTGCCCCTGGCGCCCGTCCGCCCGCGGGGAGAAGAGGAGCCGCGCGCTGCCGCCGCCGCCGTCTCCCTGCCTGTCACTGCGCAAAGCAGCCCCGCCAAGCCGCGCTCACAGCGAGGTGACCTGCCGCGGCTGGAGGAGGGGAGAGCGAGCTGGCCGTGTGGGAGGGAGAAGCTGCCGCTTACCAATCCCCTCCAGCCGCCCAGAGGAGCCGGGCGTCCGCTGAGGCTTCCCCTGGGGCCACAGGCCGGCAGCGTGGGCAGAGCTCCCCTGAGTCCGCCCAGCCCAGCAGTTCCCGGGGCACTCTGCCAAGGGCTGGAGACCAGGGCTCCTCCCCACACACCTCTAGGAAAGGGTCAATCCCCGACCTCGCCCCCCAGCTCCTCCTCCGGTGGAGAGGCCGGGACACAGCCAGCCAAGTGGATGCCCCCGGGGAAGTATTAGTCACGCCTCCCGCCAGCTAGAAATGGGGCATTTTAGGAAAAAAACTCCATTAACTGCACTGGACTAGAAGAGTATTTGGGGTGGGGTGGTGGGTGTCAAAAGCTTGCTAATGGAGAAGGGATTTTACAAAGGGACAGGCCTGATGATGTACCTGCCCCACATCTAGCATAGTATGAACACTTTGCCCCTCAGCATCTTGCAGGCCTGTCATCATAATATCCAATGTTTGGCAAAGATTAATATGCTATTATGCTGGAAAGTGATAATGGCTGTCATCATGTACACCCTCACAGAGTGCATTAGGCTAAACGGAAAGACCAATTCAATGCCCTTCATGCGCTGATAGCTGACAGCAATAGGAAGCCACTACCCAAGGCAATGGGTTGCATGGCGAGGCCTATCAGAAGCTAAGCTACATAGGCTGAGGTGTTTTCCTTTGACTAGTTGCAAATGTAGGGGTGAGGTGATTGATTGCAGATGTGTAGGTGGGTGTTGGGGTGGGAAAGCCTTCAGTCAGCCAGAGAAGCAGTTGAGAGTGTGGCCCTGAAAGGGAGATACAGATGCTGGTGGCACAGAACCATCTGGAAAGGCAGGCTTGGAATTGGTGAGCAAGGAAACTGCCTCCGGTTTGTTTCCACGGTGTTTGGGGAAACAGGAACTTGTGTACATTCTTAGTAAATAAACTCCATTAAACCAAAGAAATACAATACCTGATTTGTAGCCTGCTGGTGTGCTGAGAACACTGTTTGCCATGTAGACCAGTATTGTCTCCTTGTACCTCTCTGCTGGAATGTCAATATCCATCCATTGTCTGTCTTATACTTCAGGGGGAGGAGGGGGGGGGGAGAGAGAGACAGGGACCATCTTTTCTGTTTGTACAGCTCTCAGCGGGGTCCTGGTCCATAGCTAGGTCTCCTGAGCACTACAATAATACAAATAATTTCTCCTGCCAGAAATAACCTTACAAGACCCAAAATATTGGCTAACCATTCAGGCCAAAAGCGGCAACAGTGTTCACGCTATTTTAACTATATAGATGCCTCTTTCTGCAAGAGGTAAAACCACCAAAAGAAGCTAGAGGAGGGGATTAATCAGTTTACAATTCGCTTTTTACACATTTGACAGCAATTTGTCTAGACTAATTTTCACATTAGTCAGATCCAGATGTTTCAAAGTGCTATTGGGATCAATGGAACTACAGGTACATAAATCACTGCACGATTGGGGCCTTACTTAGGCCCCCCCATCCTGTAATCAAATGTGCATAAGCAGACTCCTCTGCCATCACAAAGCCCCACGGGAGATAGAGCTTTGCTGGATGTTTGGGTCCACTCAAGCAGGGCTTATTGCAGGATCAGGCCTTAGGTTTTGCTATGCTGAAAAATACTTTTATAGCCATCCATTGGTGAGCAGAAAAACCCTGTGCATTTTTTAAATGATTGATTTTGAAGAGTACATACTATTTAAAGAGGGTTTTGTCAGAAAGTGAAGCAGTAGGAGCAGAAGGAGAGGAGTCTGCTTTTTAGACTACTGTACATTGATCTGGTCATCTGCTCTAGTAGTATCTTGCATGGAAAATGAGGTCCCCAAAGTGTGGGGCACACCTCCTTAGGCCATAGCAGGTCTGGGCCAGTCCTCATAGGGGCATGGAGGGAGCACAGGCCAGCCCCACCCACCCCTGGCCCCAGCTCTGGCATCACTCAGCAAGCCATACCCAGCTGCCAGCTCCCACATTGCATCCCGGTTGCTCCTGCCCCCAGCCACAACCTCAGCCCCTTTACCCCTGTCTGCGCCCACCCCAAAGCCATGGGCTACTCTGGAGGAGGAGGGGTGCAGAGAGGGGTAAGGGGGGCAGGGAAGACCGCTGTGCTAGAGGAACATGCACTCACTAGACATATACTACATAGATTTTTAAGGCCAGAAGGGACCATTGTGATCCAGTATGACCTCCTGCATACCACAGAACTTCCTTGTATTAATTCTTGTTTCAAGTTCAATAGCATCCCATTCATAATTTCATAGAATTCATGTCAACATGGAAACAAAAAGCAAGAATACATTTCAGAAAAATCCCAACCCAGCCAAAATAAACTAAATTTTTATTATGGAGACAGAACATGAAGACATATTATAGCACCAAAATTTTCAGAGTTGGGAACCGTATTAAGGCATCAAAATAAATGGCCTGATTTTCAGGGTTGTGGCGTTCACCTTGAGTTCAATTGGTGCTGGGGATGTTGAGTGCCATTGGCCTCGTTAGCACTACAAAAGTAATTTCCCCTCTTTTGATATTCAGCCCTTCTGGTCAAATGTTGAGACTAGGACACTTCCACCTTAATTGAATTGGCCTCATTAGCACTGATCCCCCACTTGGTACGGCAACTCCAACCTACACACTGCTTACTTTATTTTTCACTCCATGCATCTGATGAAGTGGGTTTTAGCCCACAAAAGCTTATGCCCAAATAAATTTGAGTCAGTCTCTAAGGTGCCACAAGGACACCTCATTTTAATTGAAAATAAGGCCATTATTTAAGTGCCTTAATATGGATTTAGGTGGTTGGACCAACACCTAAACCATGTCATGAGAGCTACTCACCACAAGTGTGCCTCCTCCTAGCCACTCTGGGGATTAATTCTTTACGGGTCTGAGTCTTTTCTACTGCTTGCTGCATACATTGTTGCCCCTGTCTCACTCTTTCTGAATCAGGGTGTTCCCTCTTCATGAGGTTATCCTCCAGCCAGGTCATCAGGTATATTTCCCCCTTCCAGTGTTACTAAAGTCTTTCCTTTCCCACAGCTTTTCTATTCACTGCTCTTATGGTGCCAATTCCCCAGTGGCTGGTAGGGGAGACCATGCCCCATCCTCTACTCTGGGGGTTAGCTCAGGAACCCTCTCATCAGCAGCTACTGTCTGTTCCATTGTAAACCTTACTACCTTTTCCCTGAAGCATTCCTAACCTTCTAGCCCCTCCCTTTCTCTAGGTTTGGAAGCCACAGAACTTCCTCCTTTCTGAGAGTAACTGTAGGTTACTTGCCTCTCTAGCCCTTATCATACCACCTTTCTTTCTAGCCTTTGTCAGTAATCAGTTCCCTGGCTTTATAGAAGCCCTGCCTGTTCCTGCACAGGTGAGCTTCCCTTAATTAGGGCTTTCCTAAGGGCCTTCATTTTCCCACCTTGCAACTTAATAGATTAATTGGCCCCTCTGGCCTACATTAACCCTCTCAGGGCGAGTGTGGGGAAACACATCCTATCACAAAGCAAATCTCTGGGGAAGAATAAATGCTAAACAACAACAAGCTAGACTGGTACTGCTCTCTGCACAGAACTGTCACTGCAGACCAGCTCACTAAAGTGAAATCTGCTAAGTTAAGACAGACTATTACCAAACACAAAAAGAGTGACCAGGAAATCCACATCAGATTGCACTTCATGTTGTCATTTACACCTGTGCAAAATGGGTATAAAATGCTACCATTATGATTTGATTGCATCTTATGCTCACTCTGCACTCACTCTGCATGAAGGTAAATAACTGCATAAGGTGCACTGGAGAATGAGGGACTGTGAGTAGAAACTGAAAAAAACACAAAGCACTGTGCAAAGCAAGGTCCTGGTCCTGTGAGCTACTCCATGTGGGCAGCACTGTGTACCCACTGATTTCAGTGAGGATCTGGGCAGAAGTCTGCCCACACAGAACAACTTGGAGGAGCAATACTCAAGAAAGGAACAATTGTACAACAAATATGACAGAGGTGAAACTGCAACTGAGAGACAGTTCCTACTACAATGTATAAAATACAACAGAGGGTGGGGGAAAATATTTCATCAAATTATCAGAAATGATCAATGACTTTCCATCATAAGACAATGAGGATATACAATGCGTGAGCCCTGGAGAAAGGAAAGAGACAGCAGAGATAGCATCACACACTATAGCAACCTGCTACCAAATCAGAAATGGGCAAACACAACATGAAGCCCTATCCTGGGTAGATTGTTCTATTGCTGTCAGATACTAGTTGAAGATTCTGTTTCCTTTACATTTTGGCAACATTTATATAACTTGTCATGCCAATAAGGTATTATCAAAATGAAGTGGATTGAACTGACTGTTTTCCTACTAGTTGGAGACATGAAACATGTATATCCCCACTCATCTAGGAAATTCCAGGTCTATCGCCAGAGTAGTTTCACATCTTGACTCTCCGTGAGAAAAGAAGTCAGTGCTTAAAAAATCCCACAAAGTAACTAGAACTCCACTATTGTCTTTCTTCCAATACAGTTACCCAAGTGTAGTTATTTATATCTATACAAAATGGATATAGAACAAATAAGAAAGGTGGAGTTTTACCCCCACTTTACATTCACTTTGCATAGGTGTAAATGACTGCACAGAATGTAGCTGCTGGAGAATCTGGTGCAGTGGATCAAATTAGTGCAAACGCTGTTGAATTCAAGAGAAGAAGGTGCAAAGGCCATTCTTTTTATTAGGTCAATACATACATTAGAAATACACAAGCTTTCTGGGCAAAATTTCAACTAACGGGTCTTAAATGTTTAGTTTCAGCCAAAAAATCACATAACTCTGTTTTATCACAAAAGGCAAAGTATTTCTAATATCTTTCAGTAACACTTCCATGGGGCACAGGGTCCAACAGTTAGCTTACTGTCTAAAACAATAGCGTCATCAGAAAAGTTGCAATGCAAACTGTACATGGTTCCCTACTTGCTGATAAGAATTTGCCATTCCTTTTTTCGCAGTATGATTTTCAGACAAGATTTGTGTGATGCCAGAATAGATCTATTTCAATGTGATGTTTTGAGGCCCACTAGAAACATCAAAATATTAGGAACAAATAGACTTCACCATCAGCAGTCTCTCCTCTATCTTTCTCAACTCCAAAAGAAAATTCATTTTAAAAATTCAGATTGTCTGAGATGCAATCTGAGTAACATCTTGGCACTTTTCACTTTGTTCTATATGTTGGGCTCCTGGTTTTGCATTCAAATCTCAATCCAATCATCCACTAGCAAGCTAAGTTAGGACTCTAACATTACCTCCGTCTGGGAAGAGAATTAATAACAATTTCTCCTCAGACTCTTGGCCTTTAAAGGGCTCAGGAGAATCTAGAAGTTATCTTGAATTTAATTGTTCCTTGTGCAAAGCCCTGTATTCCCCTCTGGTTTAGTCCATGGAGAGGAATCTGTACCTGTTTCCTGATAGGAATGCAAAGGCCAGGAGTCGACAAAATTTGCCCTAACTAGCTAATGCTTTTGCTCAAACCCTCGGATTCTACAGAGGCGTTACCTTTTGACTAACTTTTCATCATAGTTTAGTACAGATTAACTCATGTAGGCACCAAATACACATAACTGGGCTGTGCAAAGATTTTCCCTTTATCTCCTATCTATCATACAGATCACATCCATACTCCCACTCCCTGACCTTTTTATACTGGTCACAGCAGAGCTTTAAAAAAGAACCTGCTTTACTACACAGATGTGCAATCATTTTTGAAATCCATGTGGAATGTTCTTACCCTCTGTGTTTCATTTCACAATCTGATGCCATTCAAAAATAGCAGTCTTCCTTCTGTGCATCATGCTGCACTAATGTTTTTGGGTAAATGCTTAATCTAAAATCATCCATTCCCCATGTAGATCTTACAGTGGGAGGAGGTGCTCAGCCAAGGACTGATACATAACAGTTCCCTTTTCAAGGGACAGAGACTATAGGAGGCCCTGCACTCAGGGGACCATGGGAGTGAGCTGCTTCCTTCATGTGCACCAGGGATATGCATTGTCCTAAGGGGGTTGGGAGAAGTTGGGACCCAGGAGCAGGCTGGATAATCCTAAGAGATGCTGAAGAGCTCAGGAAGGGATTGCATGTCCTCTGGGGCACGCACACCCACTATTCAGATATGTGCCTTTCTGGAACACTCTAACCCTTAATTATGGGGGGAGGGATAGCTCAGTGGTTTGCACATTGGCCTGCTAAGCCTATGGTTGTGAGTTCAATCCTTGAGGGGGCCACTTAGGGATCTGGGGAAAAAATCAGTACTTGGTCCTGCTAGTAAAGGCAGGGGGCTGGACTCAACAACCTTCAGGGTCCCTTCCAGTTCTGTATGATAGGTTTAATGCAATTTGAAATCCCAGTTGAAAGGCTCTGTATCAGAGCAAAGTTTTATTCATTATTATTGTTGTTACCATGTATTTTACAAATAATTTCAAATATACATCTCAGATTAGATGCCTGAAATCACACTCAATTTTATCAGTGACAACCATCTCTCAGCTTCTCTCCTCTAGGACAAGATGGGCCCATTTCCCCCTCCATCTGCCTGGGTTCTTTCCTTCCCTTTCTTTATTCTTGGGAGCATGCAGAAATCAGCAAGAGCCAAAGATTTGATCCTGAAACATTTACTCTGCAACAAGTCCTTACTCATACACTTAATCCCATTGAACACACAAAGATTGCAGGATCTGTCCCAAACTCCTGCTGTAGCTCAGCAATTTAGTGTTTTGGAGCAGCACTATATTTGTGTTGATTTGTCTGCAAACATTTTTATGTTTTACTGCTATCATGAGGAATAAAGGACCATTCTGTGTTCTACCATATAGTCTTTGTATCCTGAAGTAAAATCACATATGGCAGACTTCCTCTTGCTATATATAACACGTGTAGTGAGAGATAAAGCATGTTTTCTTGCCAATTCTGAGACAGACATTGCAGATGTGTAATATTGTTAAAGCTAGAATGTATGTGTTTTGCACAGAAGGAATTTCCCTACAAATTAATTCCCAATAAAGGTAATTTCTTCAGAATAAGCACTGGAATCAACTGCTGCAATACTGATTAGCCTAATCAATCAAATTATTATTTTTGTAAAGACTGTTTAATAGCAGACAATGTATGTCCAAATCCAAAATGTATAACCCTTATGCCATGGTTTTTGCATTTGTTATATATTTTTATTATTGCTTTTATATTTTTAGCTAACATAGAAGTTGCTAAGTAGTTGCTAAGTTATACCATTATAAACTAAGTTGAAGTTATACCAATATAAAAATATGGGTTCTTGGAAAACTATTTTAGTAAGAGCCTACAATTAGTGTCGAGCAGCTATTGTAACCACTTCCTCTCCCCCGTGATAGTTCGTTACAGATAAGGACAAAGTGATGCCAACCACTATAGATATAATATGTAAACCCTTACATTACTACAGTATTCAAGTTCTGAATTCAAACAAGAAAAAAAATCAGGGTATATAAAATGCAAGTTACTCATAGCAACTTTAACCAACCCACAGTGCACAAATAGGGCCAGATTCTGTTTCCCTTTATACTGGGATAAATTCAGAGGAATCCCACTGACTTCAGTTTAATTATTCTGAACTAACTGTGGTCCTAACTGAGAACAGACTTGTACCCACTGTTATCAAGAGGTGTATTTAAAAACCTACCAAATAATCACAGAGGAATAATCCTTGCACAGATCTCCTCCCTCTGAGCAGAAGTGGACACTCAGCCTCCCATATGCTACTGATCCCCGCTTCTAGAGTCTGCAGTGGGCTCTTGGATCTGGGGTCTGTTTTGGGGGAAGAGTTGGAGATAGGGTATGAGTGGGGGAGGATTAACAGGCTAGGGCCAAGGACAGAGGGTGGCACATTATTACCCTTCCATCCCCATGAATCGTAGGCAGAGCTCCCCTCCCAGGGCTCCTATTGGTATCAACAACCAGGAAGTATGTTGCCAGGAAGCTGTAGGATGTGAAAGGGAGTCAGGAGCCTGAGCTGGTACAAAGGCACAAGAGCCTTTGTGTGGACGCGCCTGGCTGCATAGATCCCTGGGACTCTCCCATGACTGTAGGCCAGTCTAATGGCATATTATGTAGAGCAGTGATTCTCAACCAGGTGTACGCATACCCCTGGGGGTACGCAGAGATCTTCCAGAGGGAACATCAACTCATCTAGATATTTGCCTAATTTTATAACACACTACATAAAAAGCACTAGTGAAGTAAGTACAAAGTAAAATTCCATACAGACAATGACTTGGTTATACTGCTCTATATACTATACACTGAAATGTAAGTACAATATTTATATTCCAATTGAACATGTTATATGGCAAAGAAGAGAAAGTAAGCAATTTTTCAGTAATAGTGTGCTGTGACACTTTTGTATTTTTATGTCAATTTTGTAAGCAAATAGTTTTTAAATAAGGTGAAACTTGGGGGTACACAAGACAAATCAGACTCCGGAAAGGTGTACAGTGGTCTGGAAAGATTGAGAGCCACCGATGTAGAGAGTACAGAGTGGGCAATCACTGTCTCCCAGGTGGGACAAGATTGAGGAATTGTTGAAAAGAGGCCCGTGCAACATAGTCTTCCTTTATAGTTGAGAATGATCTTGCCCAAAAATTAGGTATTGAGTTTGCATTTCCTGCCTTTTGTGTTTAAATATTTAGCCCTGGTAGGTCTATCATATGAGGTTGCATTTACATTATTTTAAAGAAAAAAGGAGAGAAAATTAAAAATGTGGATCTACAGAGTTGGGCATTCATGTGTGAAAATTACACATTCTCCCCTGTGTGGGAATAACTTCTATAGAAGAAGTTGCCTTCAGATTCTTCTGGGTCAGAGCAATCCCACCACTTAAATTGTAGATCCTTTGTAAGGACCTGCACATATTGGTCCTTTGCTGCCTACCCAGAGTTCCATCTCCTCCTACCCACCCAGTATTTTCAGGAGCTCCCTCTAGAACAGCTGCCCCAAGATCCTTCTGAAGATCCCACAGCATGAAGAGGAAACCGCACAAGTTGATACAGCTTTGGACTGTGTTCCCATCCAGACTAAGGGGTTGAAGTATCTGGTGGAACTCAGCCAGCTTCCCTGTCCCACACCCTCTAACCCTCCAGAGCCAATATCTGCAGAGTCCCCATGGAGGGGCCTCTGGGGGCTTGGGGAAAAGGGGGGAGCATTATATAGAGAAAAAGTTCCCCTTTCAAAGGCACAGGCTCCCGCTTGCAAGACCTGGGTAGGAGCATGAGGCCCTTATTTTTGAAGCAGGAAATGGAAGTTGGAATGTACCAGGCTATGAGTGAAGTTGCACTGAAATGGGCTGGCCAGGCTAAAGCAAGGGACAAGGCACTAAGACCAGAATCATGAAGAGTGTCACTAGCTTGAGGAGAAAAATAAATCTGGATGGGGAACTGGATGGGCTCTATGTATTCTTTTCAAATCTAACTCAAGCTGGTAGTAACAGAAAGTTTCTACATTACTGGGAGGGACACGTATGTGAAATGGGCTGGTGGTGTTCATCTAGTTCCTATTGGATAAATGTATGCACCACAAAACTGATTCTAATTGGAATCCTTTATTTCAGTCTCAATAGAAAGACCAAGGGTTGAAGTGGCATGGAGAATGAACTACCCTTTCAATAATAGAGGTGGGCCTTTGAGAACAGGATTATGGTATGTAGGGAGAGAAAGCTTGCACTGTCACTGCATGGAAATGGAAGACTTGAATCTCCATGGCTGTCAATCCAGCACTTTTCACGAGTATTTTAATTTTTAAGAAAACCTCTTATTTCTATCCTTCTGGAGTGAATACACAGTAGTGTACTTAGTTATTCTTGTATTAGTCTTGGAATGCAACATGTGTGAAAGGATCTGAAATGAGAGATACAATACATAGTAACAACTTTGGTTAGAAGATCTAGGGGCAGATTTCATGAACTGAAGATCAAAATTTTTAATGCTTTCGTGTCAGTCATCACTCAGCTGCACTCTCTTCTTGTACACTGAAACTTTCTTAATGTAGCTGGCACTGCTAAAATTAAAATGACCAAATTCAGCATTTGTGAGACTGATGTGGTAACAGAGATGATCAAACTAAACTCTGAATAAGTACTGAGAAGCCCAATAAGATCAGCTGCTCTTTGAGCTGTTGCAGTCCTTCACTTATCATTGACATTTATTACCTCAATTTATTACCACTGGCAATAGTAGCTTCATGTTCTTGCCAAATACTTTAACCACTCTGGTCAGTTATCGTTCCTCATGAAAAATAACCTAACAGCAGAAATGCACACAAAAGAGATGGCAGATCACACTAATGAACAAAATGCAGTGAAGAAATTTCCCATCTTATTGTAAACTAATAGCTTCCATTACATCATACTGTGTATGCAGTGTAATGTGTATATGTGATTTTTTAAAAAATAATTGATTGTGTATGATTTATGTAAAGATGTGAGGGAAAATAGGACAAAAATGCCTGAATTTGGGAATTTCATGTCATTACATGATAGTATTAATACAAGTATCATAATGCATTGGTTATGACATGATTGTTATTAACTCCTCTCAGCACAGATGCGTCTGTTACACGTTTTTTTTTAGGGTTTCTGGAGCAGTTGCTCCACATCACAATAGTAAACAAGTCTGCCAGCCAGGAATATTTCTCAGATAAAGCAAAATGCCAATATATTATACTTCAAAGTGGTAACATACAGCATAATAGTATAAAGGATAAAATGTCAGGGAGCATTTCCAAAGAAAATGTTTCTCTAAAATTGGATCTTTATGTGAAGTATAGATGCTGACCAGACAGGGAGAATCCAGTATGTTTTAATCTAAATCACATGCAATTTCCAGGATTTAAGATCAAATAGTAACAGTATGAAAAAGATTTATTGCCTTACATTGTATCAAACATACAATCAACTATTTAAGAATAAACAAAGAAAATGTCTTTATTTGCTGATAATCCCTCCACCCCACCCCCAAAAAAATCCAAAACCCAACTAGAGTAGCGGTTTGAGGTCTCCACTCTGCAGGCTAGGATAATGCCAGCTTGTTAAAATAGAGACATTATTCAAAAAAGATAGAAAGAACTGAGACCTTCTGAATCTGTGACATACAAGCTATTGCAGCTAATCTTTTCACCAGACTTCGAAAGTAGGTGTTGTACGGGGAACAAGTAAAATTTGCCTACTCCTCCTGCCCTTTACCATCCAACCACTTTCTATAGATACTAAAAACCCTTTTTGATACTTTCATTTATGTCAGCACACACCCTCTCCCTCCCCCATGTTTTTCCTTTCCTTTTGTTTACATGGCTTGAGTGAAATACACAGATGTTTGGAAATATGCAGGCATATAAAGATATGTGGGTACGTATTTTAAGCACTCATAACTGATCAGAAATTTAACTTTGATCAGGGCCGTATTAGGTGGGAGCATAAAGTCTGAAGGCACTATTTACACTTTGTTTTGCAGACCCCGAAACCACAAAAATCTTGACCTGGCTCCATGTTTCATTGAATAACTCAGATCAAGTTTGTCAAAAGGTTCACCGTCGTTCTTTAATCTTTGAAATAAACCTACTCCTGTTTGTGGCATTGCATCAAAATCACACAGAACTTGCAGTTGGGATGTGAAATGAGATTATTACGTATGTCAGTTTCCATTGAATTTCAGTTTGCACTTTTGAGTTTTGCAAACCTGAAATTCAAAGAAGCTCAGGAGGGGATGCAAACCCAAACAGACAGCAACTGAAAGAAGGAGAACTGGGACTGCTGCATTTAGCACAGCTCCACTGAGAGGTGCATTTAGAATTCCCTTTCTGTTTTGTTTTCACTATATTCTTTCCCTTCCAGAAGTTGCACAGAAGAACATTTAAATTATATTCAGTTGTAACCAAGCTAATCATGATGTCACACATTTGGATTAGAACCTAAGCAACAGCAATGGACAACATCTCCAAGGAGGGATAAGTACAGTTTCAGTTCAAGAACAGAGAGAGAGCAAGAATAGAGACTGAAGAAAATAAGGATGATGCAATGGGAGCCTTTCCACTGACTTCAATGGGCTTTCAGTCAATGCCTATGAAGCTATTCCTCTCATTGCAACAAACCCTTCCCACCCTCCTCACCTTCCCACATCATATATATCCCTAGGGTGACCATATTTCCCAAAGAGAAAATGGGACACCACATGGAGCTGGTCTGAGCCCTCCCTGCCACCCTCCTCTGAGAGGCTGGGGTCGCTGGAACTGTGCCTCTCCCCCCGTCTCACTCCCATGAGGCTGAGGTCCCTTGTCGCTGGAACCCTGCCTCTCCCCTCCCCCGCCAAACACACACAAGAGGCTGTCGTTGCCGGAACCCTGCCTCTCTGCCCCACCACCACCACCCCACCCTGCCTCCCACTCTGCAAGGGGCTATCAAGGGGCCACCCCGCACATTCTTCCACACCACACTCCACTTTTTGACAAAAGTGGGCATTTGTCCCGTTTGCTCTTGCCAACTGATCAAGTGCAAATGGGACAAATGCCCACTTTTGCAAAAATAGTCGGGACAGCTGACTATACTGCTGAAATACATCTGCTGAAATGATGAAGAGATGTGGAGCCTGCACAAAAGAAGATAAAGGTATGGAATAAACAAGAAATCCTTCTGTGGAGAAGTTCTATAGCAGTGGCTCTCAAACTTTTGTACTGGTGACCCCTTTCACATAGCAAGCCTCTGAGTGCGACTCCCCTTATAAATTAAAAACACATTTTTATATATTTAACACCATTATAAATGCTGGAGGCAAAGCAGGATTTGGGGTGGAGGTTGACAGCTCGCAACCCCCCATGTAATAACCTTGCGACCCCTGAGGGGTCCCAACCCCCAGTCTGAGAACCCCTGTTCTATAGGATGTAATGGATGATTAAAAACTTTCTATAAGTTTTCAAACCCATACTATAAAAATCTTCAGAGAAATGTCTGCAGAGTCCTACTAAATTTCTCTAGAACCTTGTGAACTTCATCCCTATCCAATTCTATGGAACCTTTTCATATGATGAGATAAAAAATAAAAAAAACTCATGGTCAATTATCTTAAAATAAATACCAGTTAATGTGAAGTAGTCTTTATTTAATAATGTAAACTTTTACTACATTTCGTTTAATTTTTAATTATTGTAATGTATTAAGCCTATAAAATGAACAAGCTTATGACTAAGTGTATCTATATGTGTATGTTTCAGAGGATCATTTAAGATCTGAAGCCTACACTAACTTACCTGTGCCTCTTTGGTCTAGGAATTGGGCCAGAAATCTCATGGCACAGGCTTTCTTGTGAGATTTCTGGTACTTCCTGGTTCCATCCAGGTAGGAAGTATAATAGATAGGTTTATGGCAGTATTCCTTTACTTCTATTTCCAGCTGAATCACGTAGTGGAGAGGTGTGTGGAAAAAATCCCCCAACAAAGAGAGAAAAATTGTTATAAAAAGACTCCAAAGAGAGACTGCTGAACTTGAATTAATATGCAAATTAGATACAATTAACTTAGGTTTAAACAGAGACTGGGAATGGTTGGGTCATTACACTAATTGAATCTATTTTCCCATGTTAAGTATCCTCACACCTTCTATGGGTCATCTCGATTATCACTTCAAAACAATGTTTTTCTCCTGTTGATGATAGCTCATCTCAATTGATTGGCCTCTTACAGTTGGTGTGGCTACTTCCACCCTTTCATGTTCTCTGTATGTATAAATATCTTCTTTCTGTGTGTTCCATTCTATGCATCCAATGAAGTGGGCTGTAGCCCACGAAAGCTTATGCTCAAATAAATTTGTTAGTCTCTAAGGTGCCACAAGTACTCCTGTTCTTTTTGCAGATACAGACTAACATGGCTGCTACTCTGAAACCTATAAAAAGATGGGTCTCTTATTTTACACAAACCTATTCATTCTTCCCTAGGGCCAGAATTTGGTTCTTAGGGTCCAGTTGAATTGACCTCAGTCCACATTGAATAGTGCCTTACTCTGGAAGAAGTCCCACTGATATTAGCTGGATAACTGACAATGTAAGATACCATTCAACATGAGTAGAGGTGGCTGAATCTAGACCTCCATGCTAGAGTGAGACTTTATATCTAGCTCCGAGTATTGTCATTGCATTACCATGGGAGGAGCCTAGGAAGGAATTGTGTCTCTGAGAGTAACACTTTCTTTCCTATTTCCCCCTTGTTTTAGCATGCAGTTTATTTCCCACTACCCTTTGTTCCAGCTCAGTTGTGCTGAGTGGAATGTTGCATGCTTGTACATTTCGGGGACACAGTCTCCCCACCCAACTTGTTTGCAAGGTAGTAGTGCCCCTGCAGAACCTGTTCTCCCCTCTTGTCCTCACCCAACCCCAAACTCCTGATCCAGGTAAGCTTTGTGTGGCCTCCCAGGGGGTGGGGCCTTACACCTCTTACTGCTCTGCCAGGATCAGTAGGAACTACATTATAATCCAGTCCTGAACTGGCAGGTGCAGTTGGAGAAATCTAGTAATGTGTTAATAAAAAGCCTGATTAAGTCCAACAAACCTGCCAGAACTTCATAAGAAATGATGCCTTCAGTCAAATTGTGCCATGGTATAAGTGGCAAATGCCTGCTTGCACCCATAAATGGGAATTTAATGCGTAATCTGTCATGCATGATAATGAAATTTTTACCCCAATGTTTTATATATTAGAATAATTTTCTGATTAGGCTCTGCAGAACAAAAGCATTGTATGTTATTACACGCCATACTATGATGAAGAGATATTAACATAACATCTCCATTTTTATGTTGCTAGGCTATTGCAGTTAAAGGTAAGTTCTTGTTCTTCCTTTACAAAGATAAAAAATAAACAAAACAAAACAAAACAGTAAAGCAGTACTGCATTCATTGGAGAACTATGCAGCAATCAAACAGAGCTCATATTTTTCAGTTAACAGACATATTTTAAAGACATGTAGCAGAAAGTTAAAACCATAAAAGGGATATAGCTTTTATGGTAGATACAAATCTACCTATTATCTCTATGATGGTGGTGTGACATATATATATATATATGATATGGTACAGCAGAGGAATCAGCATTGTCCAGTCCGCCATTAAATTCAAAATCTGTGATGATTCTTGCAGTACTGCCTTCCTTTTTCTATATATATTTAGAAGGGCAAGGTGAGAAATGGAGGTACTAAGCAATAATCATCTCTCCTTATAAAAAAAACAATACTGACAGAAATAACCTCCTGAATTATAAAAGTCATCACTGCATAGCTCTGGAGAAGGGATTACTAGTGAGTCAGTTTATTAGAGCTTCCAGAGTTTGTACCTTACTCCGGAGACATTTTAGTTACAGGCTAATCAACTGGAAAAGATATTTGAAGGAAAAGGATATCCTAGTTGATATAGTTCACGAAGCATTAGTTAAGCCTCATGAGTCTGATGGACAACAAATTATTGTTGAAACAGCTCAAATCTAGAAAGCATTTTTCTGTGTCATTTGTTCTTCTTTGTCACCTAAAATAGTTCTGCAGCATGCATTTATAGTCTATATTTATAAAGGACAAATTTATTCTCCCACCATTTTGCTTTATGTATTTTTATTTTTTGCTTCTTTTTTTTTTTTTCTGAGATGAGAGACAGGAACCTGCAATCTCTCTGACAACAGCCATATTTAAAACTGTTATAGCCTGATTCTCATTTACTCTAAGGCCACTTTACATCACTCTGGCAGAACAAAAGGGATTTAAGAGAATGTAAAACTGTAATTTACACCTCCTTTAAGACCCCATTATCCAGTCAGGATGGTGTAAGCAGCATTGGAGTAAATGAGGATCTAGCCCTAAGTGTTTACTATTAATATTGTACTAAATGTGCCACTTTGCTACAAACTTATAGCTTGAGACATTCAACCTTGTGACCCAAACATAAAAGAAGGGCTAGGAAAGGATCTTTTGCAAATAAGAGGATGGATTATTCAGTACCAGATATATGGGCTATGTGGGTTTATAGAGTATATGTATACTAATGGTATCTGGCAAGTAGCTAAGCATTTTTATTCAGTACCATCCCTCAGGGTACTGGTTAAAATGTCATGTGTTTGTTTTGTTTGTTAGAATAAGATTTCTGTGAGAACTGTTTGGATCAGGACTGGCTCTAGGCACCAGCAAACCAAGCACATGCTTGGGGCAGCACAATTTCAGGGGAAGAATTCCAGAAACCCTCCCACCTCCCCGCTTTTTTTTTTTTTTGTGCTCCCCGAGGTGTTCTTTTTTTTTGTTTTTGTTTTTTTGCTTGCGGCGGCAAAAAACCTAGAGCCGGCCCTGGTTTGGATACACAATCTGGCCAGGGGATCTTCACAAGGATTCAGAGCCTGAACTTGCTTTTGTTGAATACAAGGGCCTTGCCTTTGACTTCAATTACAGGACAATGGGGACTTAAATTAGAATTGGGTGCTTCTGTCTACATGAAGGTGAAAAGTTATTGTCACTGCTTCGGGTACTTGTTTTATCACAATGGTCTATATTTATAATTAACTTTTTATTCCTATTATGAGTACAAGGGAACAAATATATTAGAAATTATTTGTATTTTAATACATTTTTCTCCTGGTGAGTCTATTTTCACCATAAAGGAGAGGATTTTCAAGGCTGCCTAGGGGATTTGGATGCTTTGAAAATGCCACCCTAAGAATTCTCATTAGTCCTGATCCTGCACCATTGAAGCTAATGTCTTGAGTGGGAGCAAAACCAAGCCCACTTTTGCACTGCTTTATCACCAGGGTTGAATGCCATTTACTACCATATTTCTCAGAATTCTTTCTTACAGATAATTTGTATAGCTTCTGTGTTACTGCTAGTAGAGTCGCTGTATTTGAGATTAAAAATATTTAAATCTTGTGATTTGACACTCCTCTCCCCTTCTTACCAGTTTGCATATTTATCTATAACAGAGAGCCATCCTGCAGGTGAGTGTAATCTTATTGTTTTCTCCATTAGCCTTGCTCATTTGAAGCCAGATGCTGCCGCTGCCCTTACTTACATCAGCCCATTGACTTCAGCTGCACTACTCAAATTAGCAAGTGCTGCAGGTTGAGGCTGTTTTTTATGTTTTATAAGTCTCTGGAGACTTCTGAAATTCCTCTTGTTCAGGAGTTTAAATATATTGGCCATAGAAAAATGAAGCAAGTGTTTCATGGGCTAGCTTTGATATCACTAGGTACCACTGGGGATGCAGCCTATAACTCAACCCCCCAGTTTAGAATCCCCATTGTTGCCTGAATCCCATCACTGCTATGGATAACCTAGGTTTTAAGAGATTTGTATGAATACTCCACTGCCTCCTTCTGGTGGGCTCAGTAGCTTGTAGATGTGGAAGTGTTTGTTGATGTGTTGTCATAGGAACGTTTTCTGATTGGGTTAGCTGCCCTCACAGCCAGGATTTGTGAATTTCAGGGGCATGGAAAACCTGACATGGACAAAACCTAATTACACTACTTCTCTCATTTTTAATGTTTACCTTTCTTTCTCTTTTATTTTCTTAAAGTGACACATGTATCCACATCAGCAAATTGATATTCCCTCTGAAAGATAGGTGAGTACTTATGCAGTTTAATTAACAGGAAAGGAAATATAGTTATTTACATAGGATCTGACTGTGTCCCTCAGTTGAATATGAAGAACACTCTTCATGCAGAGATTGCACCGTGTGGAAGCTGAGGTAAGCTACCTATGCAGCAATGTTGCTCCCTCCTTGTGAACTCTACAATGGGGTCTTTCAAAGCAGTTGCAACAATTCAGATATGTCTTGAAAGGGGCAAATTCTAGACCCCACCGTCCCCTCAGCCAGGACCCTGTTCCAGTCCCCGTTTGTAGCACCACTCCGTCCACAGGGACCATGGATCTCCTTCTCCCATGTCTCTTACCCACACAGTACATGAACTGGTGCCACCTGCAGTTGAGTTCTCAGCAGACTCCCCTGCGCTGTACCATACAGGAACAGACTCCCCTGGTGTGAGGTTGCAACACCATCTGGCCCAGCTGCTTCTCCTTCTTGGACGGAGGGGCGGCTGGGTCAAAATTCAGTGGCGTTGCAACCACGCAACTAGAGCAATACTCCGGACTGCTCCAGCAACAGCTGTACTGATTTAGTACAGGGCCACTGCTTAAAAAGGGTCAGCCCATGCCCCCTCCCCCCAGCTCTATGGCCTATTTTACTTTGAGCAAGTGCAAAAACCTTGGGAGGAGATTGTTCCCATCCCCCCCATGAGCACCACTGTCTAAAAGTCAAGGAATCTAAGTGCAAAAAAGGAGTGGACCAGAGCAGAAATGCCATAATATAATTAGAACAGTCTAATCCTGTTCACCTGTTCCCTGGGGCCCCTTCCAAGGTGGAGAACTTCCTTTAAGGAGGGTCCTACGGTCAGCTCTGCTTCCAGGAATTGGCATGCCTGGAGCCTGAGCTGGTGCAGAGGCACAGGGCCTATCTGATGATGGTCTTGGTCTTCCATGTATCTGCAGAATTTGTGGACAAGACATAGAGACTTAGGGTAGGATTTTCAAAAAACATGCATCAGTGGCCTACCTCTGCTCCTACTGAAGTCAATGGGAGCAGGGTTAGGCTACTGATGAGTACTTTTAGAAATACTACCCTAAATGGTTTGCCCAAGGCCACACAGTAAGTCAATAGCCAAGTTGAGAATACAACTCCCATCCCCATGTGGGATTCAGTACACCACAGCAGCTCTCAATATATCCAGATGGACAGCTCACTTGCCTTTCTCTAATTATCATACCCTGATTAGAATTCAGAGTAAAGCTTAGCTGATAATAGAACTAATTCTGGTTGGACTTTTTCAAGGCACTAATATGCTGTTACGTAATCAGCTGATTTAATCTTTTCCTATAGATGCATTTCTTTATTGTAAATAGATACAGAAGTTTGCTACCAGAGGTAATTGTTATTCTTTAATAATAGAAACCTGGACTGTTTATTCAGAGCCAAGATTTTTATGACTACTGAGCCAGCACTGCCCAGTAATTAGATCTGAAGCTCATGGCTCTTTATTATTCAGCACTGCTTTATTAGAAGGATTTCATATATGTCTATCTATATTGGTAAGCCCAAGAAGATTTTCCTCTTTTGAATATTGAACATCTGAGAGGATTTTAAATTAATAACAGCGCAATTGGTGTTTGTAGGATGCTTTTAGTGAAATAGTGATATACAGTGGACACTACAGTGTAGCTGGTCAAAAAATGGAATTTCTGTCCCATGGGAAATTCCAAGATTTCACAAGTTGGTTTAATTTTGAATCAGAACAAAAAGTTTAAATCTTAACATTTTTCATGAAAGAAAATATTCCAGAAATATTTCACTTTGATAAGGTTGAAACGTTTTGTCATTTTGATTGTTTTGTGGCATATATACTATAAAGTGTAAATGATAAGGTTAAAACAAAATGTTTCAAACTCCTTGAAATGTTTAATTTCAATAATTTCTCATTGAAAATGATGAAATTGGTATGTTCCCATGAAATGTTTCTATTTCTTTGAATCAGCATTTCAATCAGATGGAAAACTGTTCTGCTAGAAAATTTTCAACCAGCTCTCATATACAGTGATATTAGGAAGGAGCTATGACTTTATCTTCATACTAAAAGCATGTCAAATTTAGTGCCTTCACTTGAAAGGTTTTGTACTCCGCTATTAATTATTATGACAATGTCTAGATTTGCCCAGTCAGAGACTGGGCCCTCCTGATGCTAAGCACTGTACACTCACATAACAAAAAAAGACAGGTCCTGCCCAAAGGGGTTTACAGTCTGATTATTCTCAGTCCATTGTATAAATGGGGAACGTAGTCACAGATATCAGTTCTCTTGTCCAAGGTCACACAGGAAGTGTGTTGTAGAGCAAGAATTTAACCCCAGATATCCTTGGTCTTAGTTATGTGCCTTAACCAGAAGACCATCCTGCCTCCTATTTGCTTTCAAACCCTGTGGGTTCACACCTTCAAGGGTCTGAGTTTCAGGTTTGAACAAAAATCCCCAAATTTCTAAATGAAACTCCATCAAAGTCACTGAGTTTTCTGGGGTTCCTTGATATCCAGACCATGAGAAACTGCCTCATTTATGGTTCTTCACTGAACTCACAAGGATAAGTCCAAATTCACTTGAAACCAGATCTGGGTTTACTAGAAAGGTTTCTGAATCTTTCTACAAATCTGAGCTGGGTCTTCAGTTTGTAGTGAAGCTCCAAACCAGGGGAGATTAATGTGTTTCATACAGGATTGAAATACTGGACTGTTGTCTTTATAATGAATTTTTATTCACAATTCTGTGAAAGTTTAAGCTATTTTACCAAGGTTTCATCATCTGATTGAACGATGTGGGAAGGTGTCTCTTTGGGTCAGCATTTTTAATGGTGACTTTACAAATATTTCTTTTTTTCATAAATGTTGCTATGGTTGTTCCATTTTGGAGGTGATTTTATGATCCTGTTTGTTGCAGGGAATGTGCATTCTTGGGCAAGAGAGATTTCCCCAGAAGTAGGGTAACAGCATATTGGAATTAAAATGCAAGGGTTACATTAAGATACATACAATATAACACTATAAATATTTTGTTTAAATGACACAAAATTCTACAGCATAAGGTATGTAAGGGCAAAGTAGTTCCCTATCCTGGGGTGGTTGCCTGTGAGTCCCTCAGACCTTAATCACAGATCAGGCTATTTCAGGCCACCACCTATAATGCTGTTTACATATATTTACAGTCCCTCAGCCAGCTAGGGTGACCAGGTGTCCAGTTTTTGGCCAGAACACCCAGTCAAAAAGGGGTCCTGGTGGTTCCGATCAGCACTGCTGACCGGGCCGTTGACGGTCTTGTTTGTGATGCCGCACAGCAGGGTTGGTAGGCTCCCTGCTAGCCTCTGTGCCATGCAGCTCCTGGGAAGCAGCTAGTATGTCCCCCCTCCGGCTCCAACATGTAAGGGCAGCCAGGGTGCTCCCCACGCTGCTCCCGCCCCAAGCACTGGCCAATGGGAGCTGCAGGGGCGGCACCTCCAGACAGGGCAGGGCACAGAGCCGTCTGGCTGCGCCTCCGCATAGAAGCTGGAGGGGGGACATGCCGCTGCTTCCGGGAGCTGGCCACCTGGAGCTGCACCCTGACTCTCTCCTGGACCTCAACTCCCAGCCCTGATCCCCCTCCTGCCTTCCAAACCCCTCGGTCCCAGCCCAGAGCACCCTCCTACACCCCAAATCCCTCATCCCTTGCCCCACATCAGAGCTTGCACCCCCAGCTGGAGCCCTCACCCCCCCCCTGCATCCCAACCCACTGCCCCAGCCTGCAGCCCCTTCCCACATCCTGAACCCCTAATTTCTGGCCCCACCCTGGAACCCACACACCCAGCCCAGAGCCTGTACCTCCTCCCACACCCCAACCCCTTGCCTCAGCCCAGAGTCCCTCCTATACTCCAAACCCCTCAGCTTCACCCCCCCCCAGCCCAGGGCCCCCTCCTGCACCCCAAACCCCTCATGTCTGGCTCCACCCCAGAGCTCACCCCCCCCCCGATAGAGCCCTCACCCACTCTAACATCCCAACCCACTGCCTCAGCCTGGAGCCCCCTTCTACATTCTGAATGCCTCATTTCTGGTGCCACCTCAGAGCCTCACCCCCCCCCCCCCCGAGCTCTCACCCCCTCCTGTACCCTAGCCCTCTGAGCCATGCTGGTGAAAATGAGCATGTGTGGGGAGAGCAAGCAACAGAGGGAGGGGGAAGGAGTGAGTGGGGGGCAGGGCCTCAGAGAAGGGGCAGAGCAGGGACGGGGCAAAGAAGTTGGCAACCCTACAGCCAGCTCAACCTTGCTTCTGGGGAAGGTGGCGAACACTGCTGTCACCAGTCCTGCCTATCTTTGCCTTCCTGCAGGCTCTCAGCTCCAAGTCCCCTCACTACTACTTTCATCTCAATTTATATGCTCCCAACTGCTGGGGTTGCTTTCCCCTCAGATTAGCCCCTCAGCTGTAGCTCCACTCACTTATTGATCTTCCAGTTAGGTCCCAATTAATCTATATTGGTGGGACTTTGAGTGACAGATTGCTGAGTTGGCTCCTGACTCAGTACACCCTGTTACAGCTCCAAATTTACACTAACTTCTATTCCAAAATCATGCAATTTCTGCAGCTAATCAGCAGCCATTTCTAGTGAGTGCTCATTTATGTTTGAAGGATTGGTAATGTGTATAGGACAAGATCCCTGGGGTGCAACCTGGGGCTGCTGTGCCCTTTTCCTAACTATTCTGGGTTGTCTCTCAGAATGCCTTACTGATGAAAAGCAGCAACCCCCTCCAGGTGCTGTTACCACTCAGTACAACTGCATGTGGAGCCCCACACCCTGCTAGATTGCATGAAGGCTCCCAGAGCCACTCATGAATCACACAGAGAAAGGCACCAGCAAGTTCCCTCCAGCTCCTTCGGAATATACCGTCTTGCACTGCTGAAGACCCTTTCTTGGGCAATGCAAGTTTATTAATTAAAACCTGAGCAGATTTACCAAACACTTCAGACAAACTTGCTGGTAAAGATAAACAGTAAAACAAGTTTATTGATTACA
The DNA here is from genome assembly GCF_013100865.1 of Trachemys scripta elegans. NCBI lineage: Eukaryota > Metazoa > Chordata > Testudines > Emydidae > Trachemys > Trachemys scripta. The sequence goes on from NC_048302.1 coordinate 52,123,398, forward strand.
AAAGATAGATTTTAAGTGATAGGCAAAAAAAGTCAGAGTAGTTACCAAAAGAAAATAAAAGATAAGATTGAGAATTTAGACTGCATGCTTATTAGACTAGGCAATATCTAGACTGAGCAGTTCTCACCCCAGTGGATACTGCAGGTTGGGTACAGTCTTTCATATGCAGGCTCTCCTTGTCAGCCTGGGGACCCATCTCCTTAGCTCCAGCATTCTTGTTGCCTTCAGGGTAGGTGGGGGAAGAGACAGGACCATCCATGCAGCAACTGTCCTATACGGTAACTCCTCACTTAACGTTGGAGTTATGTTCCTGAAAAATGTGACTTTAAGTGAAACAATGTTAAGCGAATCCAATTTCCCCATAAGAATTAATGTAAATAGGGGAGTTAGGTTCCAGGGCAGCTTCCCCTACTCTGCAAGCACCAGAGGCAGGGGGTTCAACCTTCAGCCCGCCCACTCCACTCCTTCCCCCAAACCCCCACCCTTGACCCACCTCTTCTCCCCCCCACCTCCTCCCTCTTTACTTCTTTTGCTGCGTCCTCGCTCCTTCCCCCTCCCTCCTGCCTCCAAAATGCCGCAAGCCAGCTGATTGCCGCCGACAGGAGGCAGGGGAGGAAGGGGGGAGGTGCGCCGAGTCCTCGCTCCTCCTGCCTCCCTCCTGCCTAGGGCAATCAGCTGGCTTGTGGCATTTTGGAGGCAGGAGGAACGGGGAAGGAGCGAGGACTTGGCGCGCCTCCCCCCTCACTTCCCTGCCTCCCGAACACCGCAAGCCAGCTGATTGCCGCCGGCAGGAGGCAGGGGAGGGAGGGGGAGCCTGCGCGCCAAGTCCTCGCATCTCCTCCCTCCCTCCTGCCTCCAAAACGCCGCAAGCCAGCTAATTGCCGCCGGCAGGAGGCAGGGAGAGGAAGAGGAAGGCGCTGACCTTCAGAGTCTGCTGGCTGGCGGGAGGCACTGAGGGGAAGGGGGTTTAGGGAGGCTGCCAGCTGTGGAGAAAGCAGTCAGCCAAACAATGTAAGAGTGGAGCATTGCACAACTTTAAATGAGTATGTTCCTTAACTGATCAGCAACGTACCAATGAAAGAACATTAAGCGGGATGACTTTAAGTGGGGAGTTACTGTATTTTATATCCTCATTCCCTGTGCTTGGAGAACACAAGTCCAGGCATGTCTGGTGGACATTGCTGAGTCACCATGCAAGGCTGAGCAATTCCCCTGGTGTGGCCATGTGCAAGTGAGTAATTGAATTTTAACTCCCATGCTGGACAATGGCTGCTGATGGGTGTTTGACACCCACCCAGGGGTGTTGGGTTGCTACCTTGTTGTGGTCTCTGAGGATCTAATATCTGGGCGATTCCTCAACTCACAGCATATTTTAGTGACAACCATATAACAGTCTCATAATTTCATATGCACTAATGGTATACATATTTAGATAGAACAATGGCTTTCAGCAGATAATAACCTTTCCCATGAAACCTTACATGGTATGCTTTACCGTGAAATATCACAAGTATATGTAAATGATGAATATGGGGATTACAGGGTGCTCCCTTGAGGTATAAAGTGTCACAATGTACATCACAACAGTTGATATAGTCCTTAACTTCCATCTCACTTCAGTACACATACACTGAAAACTGTAATGTTAATAAAACTTCAATAACAACATGGCAAATTCAGAACTTTTTTCGTAGTATTCTAAATGCAGCAGTAAGCAAGCTCTGTTACCTCCTAGTAATTAGCTTTGACATCCAATGCACACTCTCTATATCAGTGTAGGACATACAGTTCATAATTCTTGTCTCAGCCTAACAAGAACCTTTAATTGAAAAGAATGGAAAATGAGCCTAGGTTATGAATAGCCAATATGCTGTAGGTTATCACTGATCACTTGTTCTGGTATGAAAAGAGGAGTCAGATATATGTATTTAATAAGTCCGAGTTCACTATGGTGGAAGTGGTTAAGAGCCTGATTTTCAGAGGTGTTTAGCACCATTCATTTCACCTGGAGTTATGTGTTCTCAGTACTTATGACAATAATTTGACTATGATAGGGAGGTAGCTTTTTCTAATTTAAAGGGCTAATCAAGAAAAAGCATGAGGAAATAATGAAGCTATTGTAGATCTGTGGTCTTTCTTTCCAATCCATTATTTTTATGGCTAATATGGTAATCATGATATCACTATCACCTCATCACACACACAAGCAGCTGTTTGTGTGCATTCCTGCAAACACAATGCTGTGTGCCTGCATTCTATCTAGGACAAAACCTGTGGTCCTGTCTCAAATAAAATTCCTACTGACTTCAATGAGAGCTTTTCTTAAGTAGGCACTATAGAATTCAGTCCTTTCTGAGCAGCCCCACTTACAGCTCCCTTAAAATGTACTATGACCAAGCGTGAGGATACTAGGTAAGAAAATTGTACCTAGATGACTGTCCCTTGTCAAGGAGCTTATATATTTATGCAGGCCATGCCCCTGAACTCATTGGCCATGCAATGTGTGTTTTTCCTTGGCTCCTATTGAGGGAGACTTGCCTTTCTACAATGATTTGATAGAATAGGGACTGCTAACTTCCGCTCCCCTGCTTTCTTCTGACCTCTGGTTTTCTGGCCTACTGATTTTGTAAGAATATGGTCCTATATAGCTGTTAATGTGCTACAGACTGATGTTCTGATGTCCACAACAGCCTACTGCATTTCTTTAGCTTTCCTTCCAGTTTAAATTTTAAATTTAAATTCTGCTGGCTTCATGTATTTCCAAAATCTGTTTTTTTTTAAAGAGGCATAGATAGAAGTTCTTTTTTTAATCCAGTAGCACAAATAATCCAGAAGAGCCCAGTTTGTCATGATTTCCAGGGTTAAAGGCTTCTTTTTATAACTGCTTAAGCTCTCCTCCTGATTTACATAAGAGACTTATACATTGGCAGCTAATTCCACAGAAATGTATTTTCCTTCTACCTAGGAGTAAAGTAGCAGTTGATATATATATATAGAGAGAGCTCCTTTAGTTTCATTTTAATATATATATATATATTATTATATTTAAATATAAAAACAAAAAAGTTCTGAGTATTGCCTTATAGAGCTACCTCTCAGAAAAAATATACTATCCTATTGTAGGTAATGTCCCCAAACACTGCAGTATCAGCACTGTGACCTGACGCTCTTTGGACCAAGGTATAGCATTGTTTTTTATAAGGATACAGAATAACTAAATCAGTTTGATCCTTCCTCCACCAGCCATATTCTTCTTGAGAACTAGAGCTCCTTTAGTTTCATTTTAATATATATATATATATATATATAGAGAGAGAGAGAGAGAGATCCTTTAGTTTCATTTTAATATATATATTAAATGAATATATATAAATTATATATTAAAATGAAACTAAAGGAGCTCTAGTTCTCAAGAAGAATATGGCTGGTGGAGGAAGGATCAAACTGATTTAGTTATTCTGTATCCTTATAAAAAACAATGCTACCCCTTGGTCCAAAGAGCGTCAGGTCACAGTGCTGATACTGCAGTGTTTGGGGACATTGCCTACAATAGGATAGTATATTTTTTCTGAGAGGTAGCTCTATAAGGCAATACTCAGAATTTTTTTGTTTTTTATAAAAGCAACAACACCCTTCAGGAAGAGTAGCGATATGAGATAGCTCCAGTTCCTGAGGGGTTGAAGGCACAGGGTCACTTTGACCTTGTTCCTTAAAGCATATTAAGTAAAATCCACTTTATTCACTGTAAGCCTGAATAGTTGGCCTCTGTGCAGGCAGAGTACGAGAAGTATTGGAGAGATGAAATCCAACACAGCATCTGCATGCACCCCATCCAACCCCTTCCAACACAGCCCTCCCTTTACCCTGTGGCTGCTACAGTCTATGGGTTGAAATAGCAACTGAAAACCCCTCCATGGTTAATGCATGGAGGCCCTATCACAACTTTCTCCTCCTATTCACAGAGTCCTATCTCCATGAACCAACAAGGGAAGAGCTGCTGAAGGGGCAGAGGGAAGGAGGAAGCATACTGCAGAGTTGGCATTCCCTTTTCTTGCCCATCTCTGCCTAGATCCACCACCTTGCACTCCCCTTTGCTCGTGGCAATAAAGAACAGCCTCTTGTTCTATGATTTTAGGATTCTTCAGTTTCCTCACCATGTTAAATGGACACAAATCACTACAGATGGGACTTTGAATGGAAAATATGTATTTTTCACTATCTGACAAAGGAAAAGGAAAGGGAGAAGCCCTTGAGCTCTTCTATTGTGGCATGTATTTCTGTTCTAAAAGCTTGGAAATTGTATTTAGGAAGAGCACAGCACCACACCCTTGTCCTGCAACAATACCCCCCCTTAACTTTATGTCTTCAGATTTCTTCCCTCTGTGTTGCTGTTTATAGTAAAACAAACCTAAATAAATAATAGATGGTCTGCGGATGAATAAATTATAGGAGTCACTCTGACTTTCAAGAGTAAAAGATGTTATAGTTTATGCTTGACAGATACTGGAATAGGTTCTCTTCATTGAACCTTTGGTGTTTTAGAGAATGCCACTGCAGCAGGGGCCTGTGATAAATGAGCTAACTAGAACATAGTTGCTTATTTCATGACTACTAGCATCACCATATAGGGCAATATCTTTATGGTACTGATATGATCCAATCATCACTGAAACACTTCACAATCTTCAATGTATTTATCCTCACAACACCCATCCAAGGAACAGAAGTATTGTCCCTATTGTACAGATGGGAAACTGAGGCCCAAGCACATACGCACTTAAATTCCTGAGTTGAATGGAAGTTAAACAGCTAAATACCTTTGCAGATCTGGATCTAAGTGACTTGCACAAGGTCACACAGATATATGGTAGAGCAAAGAATTGAAGTCAGTTCTCTCACGTCCTAGATTAGTGCCCTAACCAAGACCAACCAGCCTCTCTTTTAGAGCTAACTTCTGCTCTCACTTACACCTGTATAAATCCAGAATAACTCCATTGATTTCAACAGAGTTATTCTGGATGAAGTGCTGATCCTATAGACCCTTACTGGAGTAGAGTAAACTTTATTCTTGTAGGTAGTCCTCCTGACTTCATTGGGATACTGTGTGTAAGAGCAATCCCTTACCTTTGTGTAACTGAGCACACAGTTTTGCCCTTTTCTCTTTGTAGCTAGAGGGAAAATAACAATTGCCAAGCTTCTCAGCTGAGGACCTGGCCTTTAACATTCATCAAATGTTGATCAAGAAATGACAGACAAATTGGAGCAGTTTCATCCCAGCGTCTATGCTGATAGGAGCTGGCACAGACTCTGACACAAGGTGCCTGGAGTAGAAAGTCCAGTGAGGAGGTTTGTGTCAGGCAGGGATCCACAGCCAGCCAGCACATCCCTGGGGCAGCCTTCATCATCAGGATTCCTGTGGCGCCTCTGGCAAAATAAAAAGCTGCTGCCCTAAATAGAACCCCGGAGGGAGGATGGCAGTGACTTCACCTCCCTATACCAGCAGGAGGTGAGTCTGGCACATTGTCTAATTAAGATGAAAGACATGACCTCGTCCATGTGAACTTTGTATCTGAAAAATAGAGACAATTAATCCAGTAGCTAGGATTTTCCATCAAGGAAGACTAAATTCATGGGTGGGCCTCTCAGCTGTCACTGAACCCCTGTTTAACTCAGTTAATGATGGTTTTGAGGGTGCAAGAAATGCAGGATTGGGCCGCACATGTACCCCCCCAAATGTCCCCTTTTGACAATCCATTTATCACTGTCCATAAGTAAGAAGAGTGTCTGTAAATCCTCATTTGGAGCTTTGAAGCACCTACCAGATAAACATTCTCATTTTACAGTTCCTTTGGTGGTCAGCTGTTAGCTGAAATCCACCTTAAGAATCTGAAAGGAGATCTTAGCACAAACTATCCAGAATATTTTACATTCTTTTAATTTTTAATTAAATGTTTATTGAAGACTTAAATAACAGCCTAGATCAAACTTGTCCATCTATCTATGCTTGATAGGAAGAATGCCACTCCACTTCCATCAGAAATGGCAGTAATTTGCATATCACAGCAATGCAGATGTCCTATCTTGAAAAAAAATTGCACATTTTCCAGTCTGTTTTATTTGTAGTTAACAGATTTCTTTTTTAAATACTTTTTAAAATGTGTATGCAATTTGTACATAAAATTCCATACCAAGATGATTCACCATCTTAATCAACATTTTCATCATTTGGCAATAGATAAATATAAGTCTTTTGTGTTTTCCTAAAAAAAATAAAACAATTATTGATTTTTCAGGGAAAACATAGCCTAAATGTTCATAGAAATCTCTCAAAAGGGGGAGATGCAAAATGAAATAAACTAAACCAAACCTGTGAGGTTGAAACACTAAATAGACAATTTTATGGTAAAAGAACTTGTCCTGCAAAATATTGAGAGCTTTGCTATCTTGAAAGAGAGATCATCAATCATAGTCAAATAATAATTAAGACAATAATGCACAGGATATCAACTCTAAGCAAATGTGTTATTCCTTTAATTTAGATCTTTCTTTTTGTAGCTGATTTCAACATCAGGGTCCATAATTGCTAGATGTTACTTTGTCTTATTACTGCTTTATTACAAACATTGCATTTTCCTTTATATGGTAGAGCTGGTAACAATCTGAGTACTACCTGCTCCAGATATGCAAATTGAATTAATCTTCCTCAATGGGTAGTGATCGATGGCTTAATGTCTAGTTGGCAGCTGGTATCAAGCAGAGTACCCCAGGGGTTAGTCCTTGGGCTGGTTCTGTTCAACATCTTTATTAATGATCTGGATGATGGGATGGATTGCACCCTCAGCAAGTTCACAGATGACACTAAACTGAGGGGAGAGGTAAATACACTGGAGGGTAGGGATAGGGTCCAGAATGACCTAGACAAATTGGAGGATTGGGCCAAAAGAAATCTCATGAGATTCAACAAGGCCAACTGCAGAGTCCTGCACTTAGGACGGAAGAATCCCATGCACCACTACAGGCTGGGGACCGAGTGGCTAAGCGGCAGTTCTGCAGAAAAGGACCTGGGGATTACAGTGGATGAGAAGCTGGTTATGAGTCAGCAGTGTGCCCTTGTTGCCAAGAAGGCTAATGGCATATTGGGCTGCATTAGTAGGAGCATTGCCAGCAGATTGAGAGAAGTGATTATTCCCCTCTATACGGCACTGGTGAGGCCACATCTGGAGTGTTGCATCCAGTTTTGGCCCACCCCACACACACACTACAGAAAGGATGTGGACAAATTGGAGAAAGTCCAGTGGAGGGCAACGAAAATGGTCAGGGGGCTGTGGCACATGACTTACTAAGAGATGCTGAGGGAACTGGGGTTATTTCTCTGCAGAAGAGAAGAGTGAGGGGGGCTTTAATAGCAGCCTTCAACTACCTGAAGGGGGGTTCCAAAGAGGATGGAGCTCAGTTGTTCTCAGTGGTGGCAGATGACAGAACAAGGAGCAATGGTCTCAAGTTGCAGTGGGGGAGGTCTAGGTTGGACATTAGGAAACACTATTTCACTAGGAGGGTGGTGAAGCACTGGAATGGGTTACCTAGGGAGGTGGTGGAATCTCCATCCTTAGAGATTTTTAAGGCCTGGCTTGACAAAGCCCTGGCTGAGATGATTTAGTTGGTGTTGGCCCTGCTTTGAGCAGGGAGTTGGACTAGATGACCTCCTAAGGTATCTTCCAACCCTAATCTTCTATGCTTCTATGATTCCTAAATTCAGACAGCAAAGCAACTAGCTTTTTTACATTTTAAAGCAGTTCAAAAAATTTAAGAGAAAATGTTAATTTAGAGAAATTATTTTTTGCAAAATCAGAATAAACAGAATTCTCAATTATCCAACAAATCTTACAGTTCAATGTGAAATTGACCCAGTTTGTAGGCAAGCAACTTTCACTGTACCTTAGACACCGTTGCAATAAGTTTCACATCCATGGTTGCATGTTGTATTTCCTTTGTGTATGTTCCATCACTAAGGGCCATATGCTGAAGGTGAATCAATAGAGTCTGCAATTTGTGCATCAATTACAATTTGTGCCGGGATTTCAGCTGTCTCCTGTTCAACTACACAATTTTGGAGGGATAGATCCTTGTGTCTTTTCATACCTTTGCATGCCCGTTTATGAGGAGCCAAAATCTGCCCTATCTGTTGTAGCTCATTGCATATCACTGGTTTGTTTGTTGTAAGACTCTCAAGAAGTTGAACCTTAGTTTTATTTACATTTTTGAGTAGAGTATCACCATGGATCCACTTATTTCTTCTTCTCCCCCTAACACTCCCTCTAATAAAATTACAGGGAAGATAAGAATTTCAGATAGGAACAGTTGTTCAGGTAGATTAGGTATACCAACCATTGCCTTTCAATCCTGAACAGTAATAAGATTCTTTACTGGAGTAATACAGTGATATTATACTTTACAAGGCAATTAGGCATTTACTAAATAGTTACATTTGTTATTCCATAAAGACTCCTTCTGTTATGTTTTCTGTACTTGAAGATCAAATCTGATCATTTCAGTCTGGATAATTTTTTTTCAGATTAAGAAAAAAACAAAGAAAGAACAATATAAGCATTCATATGATAGAGAGAGAGGAAAGATTGTTAGATTAACTCAGAGCACTGGCCCCTAGCAGACACACAGTGTGATGATGCAGTACACAGAAAATAGAATCATAACATTTCACCAACATATAAGACAACATATTACTTTTTCAAGGAAGTTTTCTCCAGTCATTCATTCCATCATGCACACTTCCATAAATATTTAAGGCTAGATTGTGACTTGGACTATACAGTTATGCAAGTGAGTGAGACCCCTATGGAAGCTAATTGCACCTTGGGTATGGTGTACAGGAGTAAACAAACTACATGCCCACTTACTGTTCCCCAGAGAAGGGTGGGAAGGAGGTTGAATGGATGGAGACTTGGCTTTACCTCCTTTTACTCACTGGTCAGAGCAGTTGAGGCAGTGTGGGAAGGAGTGCGGGAGCAATTTCCTGCTGGTATTGAGTAGCAGTAACTTACTACCAACCTGGAGCAAGGAAGAAGCAGGTCTACTCCTGAGGTGCTGCAGCCTATGTAATCACTTAGTCACAATCTAGCCCTATTGATCACAAAACTCAGCTAATTTTTCCTCTCTTTCCCCACTTGGAAAACTTTCTAACTGTCCCCCAGCCCCAAACCTCTCTGGTCTCTTCCTCCTTTTAGCAGGTGACACTTCCTTCTCCAAATCTCACTTGGAATCCTTTGTGGGTGAAAGCAGTATGTACATGCAAGACAATACTTAAAGAGCGGAAGAGAATGTATAAAATGAGCAGTAAGACCACAAACAAAACCTCAACACTAAAATCATCTAAAGATATTTATAAATATTTCCTTATATGTTAGATGTAGATTTTTAGCCAGAATATCTATTGCTTTAAAAATAAAGAAAACCAATTGAAGCAGCCTGATTATCATACAGTGAATATAACAGATATGGCTCTGAACCAGAACCATTGGTCTGACTGCCCATAACCTTTGGGAAGTTAATATCTGGATCCTGTTCCAAACTTTGCAGCTTGTACCCATCACTAGAATACAGATATATACAGAACAGTAGTAGCAAACTATTTCTTCCTCTATGTAGCAGAAGTCTCCAGGTTCTTGTAAGTCACTAAGCTTAAATTCATGAGCTTTGACATTTGTCTGATGATAGTTTACCTCTTAGCTGCTTGTAACCTCCTGGCTGAAGCATGGAAATAGCTTTGTCTTAAGAAAAACCTAAAGGACTTTATTCTAGTCAACTTATTCCGAGCAGCTTGCTCAGTTTGCCCTAGGAGTTACTTTGACAACAAGACACTGAATTTCAAAAAACGCAAAGCATCATAAAACCTCTGGTCTTTCTGGCCAGAGCTGAGACTGCATGATCATGAGGTTAGGTTCAGTCTTATCTCTTCAAAGGCCATGTCCTTAATTTCACGAAAGTCCCTCAACTAAATTATTGTAAGATTTTCCAGGACTCCATTGTTATAGTCCAGCCAACACAGATTTACCCTTAATATAGCTTTTCTGCATTTCATGCACTCAACATATTTATTTTCAAATCAAATGTGGCTTCTCTCAATATGGGTGAGTCTGGTTAGAAATATATTATTAAAATAAAATAATAATGATTAATAATACATCAAATACATTCTTTAATTACCTGAATAATTTACAAACATCCCAGTAGGAGGCCTTAGCACTAATTTATATCAGATGTGGGGCCAAATTCATCTCTCATCTAACTCCGATGGCTTCAGTAGAATTACACCAGGGAAGAAATGGCTCATTGTATCTTACAACTTCTAACACGTTAAATCTGGAAAGAATTATAAATAAATTATGTACCTGGTACTTCTGCAAAGCGGAAGTTAGGTTTTTTTAAAAAGAACAAGGTACAGATTATTTATAAATGTTATTCAATAATATACAACTCACAGGTCTCAGGATATGTACCTTCCATTACCTTCTCTAGAAATGTTCATAGGTGTCTGGCAGAGGCCAGTAGCTTTAAAAAAATAAAATAAAAACAAAACAAAACATAAAAAGGTGGTTCCTAAGTAAGAGGTATGCTGACTTCATAACCTGATACCTTTGCAGCATTAGATTTTAAATAGCAAAAGAATTCTCCTACAGAAGATTGGATGGTTCAGGCATTGTTAATGAAATACTGTGGAGAGACAGCTGGTTATAACAAGGGTAAGGCTTATTTTATCTGCTTCCCTTCAAAAAAAAAATCTTCAAAGCTGATCCTGTGCATTTCAAATTTTATTTGATTTTAGCTGCATGGTTTGGCCTGAAGAGAAGTTTTTGACAAAATTTGAGGTGAATTGAACAAGCCATTTCTGTGATACCGGCATGGGTCTTGGGGGCGGGGGGGGCGGAAATGTAATTCACCTTTTTGGAAAGTGTTCTAAAGGCCTTATGTCATACCTCTTCCCAAAGACAACTTGACCTAGAAATTTCTCATTTGTTTCATTCAATAGCATTCAGTGAAATCTAGAGCAAAGGACTACATTTTGTTTAATTTTGAATGCATTTTTATGTCGTAGATTAATAGAATCTAGTGCCAGAAGGGACCATTGTGATAATCTAATCTGACCTCCTGTATAACACAGGCCAGAGAATTTCCCCCAAATAATTCCTAGAGCAGATCTGTTAGAAAAAAATCCAATCTTGATTTTAAAACTGTCAGTGATGGAGAATCCAGCACGACCCTTTGCAAATTATTCCAATGATTTATTACTCTCACTGTTAAAAACTTACACCTTATTTCCAGTGTGAATTTGTCTATCCAATCCAGCCATTGGATTATGTTATACCTCTCTCTGCTGGAGAAATATTTGTTCCCTATGTAGATACTAACAGACTGTAATCAAATCACCCATTAATCTTCTCTTTGTTAAACTAAACAAATTGAGCTACTTGAGTCTGTCACTGTAAGGCATACTTTCTAATCCTTTTATGATTCTCGTGGCTCTTCTCTGAACCCCCTCCAATTAATCAACTTTCTTTTTAAATTGTGGGCACCAGAAATGGACATGGTATTCCAGCAGTGATCACACCAGTGCCAAATAGAGAAGTTAAATAACCTCTCTACTCCTACTCGAGTGTCCCCTGTTTATGTGAGCCCATCCTGGCCCATACCCCAGAAGACAGGTAGGAGCCAACTGTGATTGGTGAGGGCAGTATTCGACAGTGATGTGGTTCACTAATCCCTAACTGATGGAATGGTCCAGGAGGGGCTGTTCTAATCAGTACCATGGTTGTTCTAACTTCCCATAGGCACCAATCCAGGTTTTAGGCAGCTAAGGATCAGGGAAGGCATACTGGTTGCTTAGAGCCACTTTTGCCTCCTCCCTGCCCCATCCTATTTTTAGAAGGGCAAAGTACCAATTTCATTTAAACTACACGACAGAAATGTATTATGTACCTTTATTTATAGTAAATCCTGTGCTGTGAGGCACAAATAATGGTTGTTTATCCATACATGCCATTTTCGGGTTCTTTGCAATTTGCGAAGAATAGAAAGGCAAGAGATTGGCTACATGAAGACCTGCACCCCATATTCCTTCCACTGAATGGTGACATAAGTTGATAGCTCACACGTGAGAGGTGCTAAATGATGAATCAAAAGCTTTTAAAAACAGGTACAAGATTGACAGTGAAGTGCATTGTTGATTCTGAGTTGAGGTGCTTACAGACTCTAACAAGTTAATTTATCTTGTATGACACCAGTCTTCTTCAGGCATATACGAATTTCTGCTTGGCGTGGCTTTGAGCTAAAACATCTCTAATGTGTCCATTTGCATCCTACATCATAGTGGTTATCTTCACCTGCCATCATATTTTCTGGAATCCACTTAGATTTAGGACACATCTTAGCTAAAACAGCCATTACTGCATATGGAGAATGAACTTCAGCAATATCTAGTATGTTAGAAAGTGGACTCTATGATAATGCATCTAGCACTTTAGATTCCTCTGGGAGAACTGTAAAATCTTTGAGTGATCATAACATCATCAAGTTGTGATTCATAGGTTAATTGGAAAATTTGCTAATATGATCATCCTATTGGGAATATGAAGAATAACATTGACTCTTTGCACTAAACCTTATTTTAGACTCAATGACCCCTATTTCCACAGAAACAGATTTGAAAGTTGACTAGTAGCCAGCAGCTGAAATAAAAACTCTTGTTATTTTCATTTGTTGAGATCGACAAGTATTAGTTTCCCCAAACAAGCTACAGGTTTTAGGAATCTTTTGGTTCCTAAAGTCAGGGGCCCAAATCCTGCATTCTTTACTGAAATTTTTTACTTAGGCAAAACCCCCATTAATCTCAGTGGAGAATACAAGATTGTTCTGGGTAAAGAACGAACAAGTCTCAATGGTATTTCAAATTACAGGCAAAAACTAATATATTGCCCTTTCGTGTTTGGAGGGCAAATTGTCTAACAAGTTTTGACATGTATGTTTGTGCCAGATACCTGCACAACTGGATCACTTACCAAACAATCAAATGCCTTCCTTTCACTGTGCTCATTTTATAAAAATGATATGACAGAGTCAGCTCCTTGGAGGTGGTAAGGGCCCTCAGCTTCTAATGATGAGTTCCCAGGAGGTGTTCAGCACCTTGCAGGTGGGTATGCCACCTGCACTCTCAGGGTTCAATTACTATAACTGAGTATGAGTACCTCCAGCTCGTGCAGCAGTACTAAGCACTATCTTCTGATAACTCTGAAATGACAACACAAGCTTCATGACCTTGAGGCCTGATTGTGGTATGTCCAACTCAGACGGGAGCACAGCAGGGTCTCTTCATCATTTGTGACTTGTTCAGCCTGCAGCAGCACATTCGCTCAGCAACCACAGTCAGTTTGGTTCTGATTCTGATCTCACAACAATATAAATAAGGATTGACATCAACAGAGTTATATGGTATAAAACGGGTGTAAAATAAGAATCAGGCTCATTATGTCCATTCCTCTTTCTTGTCATGAGCTGCCTATAAAATGGCAGGTTGACTTTAGCTATTACTTTTTATAAAGGGAGCTGGTATCAATCCCTATGTTTAGGTTGCCTGACACTTTCCAGAATAAAATATCCTTGCAGCCTTTTCTTTGAGAATCTCTCACATCTCCATTCTTTTCAGCAGGCCTTTGATATTGAACAGGCGGAATGCCCTCAGGCTAGAGAAGTTTTTTGGCCCACGAAATCCCATTCAGCTTTTTTTGAGATACAAACTATTAAGAGTCATCATTTCCCTTCACTGGCTTGGGTTCTCCAGGAGAATTTTGGCAGCCTGCCAAAATAATAACTAAACATGAACATTCTAAAGCAGACATTTCAAATGTCCTATCTAAGCAGCAGCACACTGTACTGTGAACACTGGAGAGCTGCCGGAGCAGCTGTAGCAGGAGTGAGGATGGGGTTGAAGAAAGTTGAGCTGACTCCCCCTTTCCTAAACCTAACACAGGGACCTGGTGGCCTATGCCTCCATCAGGGGTACCACATAGGACAGGAATCCTTTCTGTCAGGGGAAAGAGAGAGAGATGACCATGCTCCCCACAATCATCTCCTGGACACAGCACTGGACCCAGTGGTCAGTTTCCCCCTCTGAGATAAAAGCCTTTTCCGGCTGCCATCTAATGTAGTTTCTCTTACAGCTCAAATATTAGCAGTCTGTGCTGCAGTGCTGAAGGTTTGGGATTCAAACACTGCTGCTGCATGATTGAGGGATTGGTACAGCTGCACATATTAGAATTTGTTTTTACCAGGCTTTTGTCTTTAAAAAAAGGAAGAGATTACATTTTTAAAAAACTACATTAAAAGAATATTATTTAGCTTGCAAAGTCAAGCACTCAAAAGTCACGAAATGGTAGATTTACACTTGCCCGTGGAACCTTAATTTGTTTCCCTTTTGTGTATACATTTTGATGCAGTCTTTAATTACACAATCACATGCTATTTTTTCAGTCCCTCTGCCTCATTCAGAGCACAGGATGGATGCACAAGTGGGTAGAATTTAGCTTGTATAGGCAAGTATAAATCTGGCATTTCCTAATTTTTGAGATCTTGACTCTGCAACCTAAAATTCTTTTAGGTTTTTAAATGTAACTATTTAGACAGAAAGACAATGTTCCTGTCTTTAAGATCTCATGATAGATAGGCAGATAGTTGAAGCTCATACTGTTGTTTTTTGTGGATTTAGAAGTTTTGGTTCTGCGCACTATAACAATAGCAGTGAGTTACTAAACTCAAATGCAACCGGGCTTACCAGATATTCAGGAAAGTGTGCTTGTGGGGGGCTGGCCTACACTTATAGTGGTGCAGTGGCGCAGCTGCACTGGTGCAACTGTGCCACTGGAGCACTTAGTGAAGACGCTACATATGCCGACGGAAGAACTTCTCCTGTCAGTGCAATTACTCTGCCTCCCCAAGGCAGGTAGCTATGTTGACAGGAGAAGCCCTCCCATCGACGTAGAGCTCTCTACACTGGTGCTTAGGTCGGTATAACTGCATTGCTCAGGAATGTGGATTTTTCTACACCCTTGAATGATGTAGTTATAGCAACATAAGTTGGTAGTGTAGACCAAGCCTATGTGTGTGTTTCATATCCTGCCCTTCATTTACCCTTCACTACGACAATGTGATTATTTGAACATGAAACAGCTAATTGTCTGGTCTCTGCAAGGTACAATGTACATGAGAGAGACTGGAAATTGTACAGTATATAGACTGAAATTAAATTATATGCCAACACACTGGAAATTCAGTTTCCCTTTTAATATAAAAGGTGGTACAAGATAAAGGGCCCAGACTTGAATATCTGTTATGGACTACCACTGTGGTTTTTCTTATGCCTCAAACCAAGGTACTGGGAGGTATATATGTTGTATGAAGGCTGAAAAGTTCTTAGATACCAAAATAACTTTATTTATGGTAAGAAAACAAAGTTATCCTGAGAAGATAGCACATTCTTCAAATGTGTCAAATATGCATGGTATGTTTGTAAAAAATCTCCCTATCAGACATTTGTGACAGGTTACTCTGTCCAGCAAAAGCTGTCACTCTTTCCTCCTCTGGTACTGTCAGGGAGAGCCACAATTCAGAATAGCACAATGTTTAGTCTATAGTTCTGTGATGTAAGCTCACAGTAAATTTGTCAAAGCAGAAAGACTTCAATATATGATGTGATTAAAGAAAAGAAAAGTGATAGATTATGTAACATACAGGAGTGTGGCTTCTCTGGTGGTAGGGCTTCCCTCTTGCAGGTCTTAGATTGTTAGGAAGTGAAGAAGTGT
The DNA here is from genome assembly GCF_013100865.1 of Trachemys scripta elegans. Lineage (NCBI taxonomy): Eukaryota > Metazoa > Chordata > Testudines > Emydidae > Trachemys > Trachemys scripta. The sequence continues at coordinate 52,139,264 of NC_048302.1, forward strand.
TGTAGTATGAGTGATGCTGGTAGGGAGGGGCAGTAGATCATAGGTGGGAATTATACAGGTTGCCATGGAGGGATGGGATACCTTCACTAGGAGGATCCTGGCCAGCAGAAATTCAAGCTCCACTATGGGGCACCTTCTCCAGCTGCTGAACATGCTAAGGTCCACAGAAGGGTACGCTGAGTCCCCAGAGCAGATTCTTACCAGATTCTCTAGAGGTGTTGAGGGAGGGACTATGTTGGTTGGAAAGCATTGTGGAGGCTAGGAGAGGGAGAGACTTGCATCAGAATGGGCCTACCTGGTGGAGTGCTAAAGTTTTACAAATGGAAAACTTAAAGCACTAAAATTTTCCATGTTTCTTAAAATTGTGCATGCGTAAAACAATCACGTTTTAATTGTCATTGTTTCCTCTGGGTCCCAGCTGACAAAACATCTGGCCAATTAAATCTCGGGTCCCTGCTGTGTATCACAGTAGGAACGTAATACATCTGCTTCTTATGGAAGAGTTCAAAATTATGGGTTAGAGTTTCTGGCCTGTTCCATCCCCTTTGACTAGAGCACAGGTGCTGGAAACTGGCCACATCTCCCTAGAGGGAATTCTCCCAGCAGATTCTCCTCAGTGAGTGTAGAACCTGTATATCTGGCTGCTATGGCGCTACAGCCTCCAGCATATGGGATGTGCCAGGAGTAGGGGAGGATGTGGCTGGAGTGTGCTATATGTTATTGTAACCCACACACCTTCTGGGTGTGCTGTTCTGTCCCAACTAGTGGCACTGAGACCACCTAAAGAGAGTTAAGTGAGTCTGCTCTACAGTTTTAGCTAAGAGCCAGTTGGCTTTTAGCTCATGCGGTAAAGGCTCATGCACTAAGGTCCCAGGTTTGATCCTGACAACTGGGGTCTGTCGGTGTTACACTATCAGTACGTGGCTGGTAAGATGGCATTTTGGGTTCATAGCCTGCTGTCATATATTAATGCTACCTGGGGTTGCTGTATTCTGGAGGTGGTGCTGGGGCTAGTGTAAAACTAATCTCAGGATCTGGAGCACCTGTGGAAAGCAGAGAATTAGGGTCAGAGATAAAGTTACTATTGGATGTTTAAAGTGAATTTTCTCATGTCATTATTGTTGTTAACTGAAGATTTTTGATCTGTAAGTGTAACAGAATATTTATGGAAATTATCCTAATTGGTAATTTCCAGTCTTCTTAATACTTAAAGGGTTTTTTAATGGTAATGTTGTTTGAGTATGGGCTATATTAATTACTTCTGCAGCCTTCACTCTAAGTTAATAAGTTAGCGAAGGTTTTGGATGGGAAAAATTGTATATTATCCACATATATGCAAACAGATTATTTCAGCAACCATATAACTATATTATCATTTATTTTCTGTTCTACTTGTAAAAATCATGCTGAAAATTTATTACAGGAATCCATATGAAAGCAATAAAATAAAGGAAATGATCATAAAGCCAATCACATATTTTATAGAAAATAGGAGTATAAAATCACTTTGTGCAAGGTTTCTCTGCTGCAAAGCAATTTATCATTTAAGAAAAGACAACTTTCTGCTGTGTTTTAGCAGCTAATCTGTTCAACTTCTTGTGACCCATGCAGGAATGGGAATAGGTTTTATTATTTTCAATTTCAAAAAGCTTTACTCATCACTGGTCATGCTAACACAATCCTTCAGTGCCGGAGGAAGAGCAATTTGCCAATTCAGATAACTCTGCAAAAGTTTTCTTTCCCCATTCTTAAGAGTTGGACATTTTGCATACACACTTTCCTTAGCTATAAGATATCTCAATTTCCTAATATTTTAGGCCTACTTGCTTGGCTAAACCTTTCGGATCTGTTCATATTCAGTATACACAATCTAGAATTTAGAAAAGTAACAAAACCCAAAAATGAATGCTAAACTTGCTTTAAAGACACTTTGGATTAATTAAATTGAGGTAACATTGTTAATATCTTTTTAAACTCAATTTTGAAGTGACTACTCTGTACAAAACATTAAAATGTGATTGGCGTTAGTCTCACTGATGTTAATCACATTGCATACTGTAATATCATGTACCTACATGGGTGTGACAAAGGGCAAAATTTGGTTCCCACATACAGCTAAAATTCTCTTTCATAATCTCTTGTCAATTATTTGTCATCATTTATTGTCTTAATTACTGTAACTGCCACCTGTGGACCCCCCAACACCCATATCAATCCTTCCAAACTCTTTGAAACACACTTTGCTCCAACCAATGATGCCAGCTTTGAATTCCCATTTGCCTCCTTCCCGCACAAACATCTCCAAACATTTTTTCCATGTTGTTCTTTATGTATGGAACTCCCTCCCTGAACTAATCGTTAAAGCTACTACTCTGTCCTCCTTCAAAAGCCTCAAACTCCACTTCTGCTCTGATGCCTATCAGAGCCGTAACTAGGCATTTTGACACGCAGACCGAGCAAGCATATTTGCACCCCTACCAGAGCCAATGCATGGAGGGGAGCACATGGGGTCGTGTGCTCCCATAGATTTTTTGGTTGCATCCCCCTCAATCCAGGCAGGTTGGTTGGCCCCTGAGGTGAGATCAGAGGGTGGAGGTGGTGCTCCCTCTCCGAGCCCCGCCACATGGGGCTGACCCCATAGGCGGAGTTTGACTTCTGTATTTGAGGGACATAGGTCTTAATAAAAATGTTTGTGGATAGAGAATATAGAAGTATGTGGATACAAGTGTGTGTATGTGAAGTGGTTGCATGTTCACAAAATCACAGAACAGAGATAATGTGGTATGATTTATCTGACCATTCATTATTAAATAACATATCTTGAGTTTTGAATTTTGGGCAATCCAGGATGTAAACATTATGATAAGGGATCTGTTGAATGAATTTGAGGAAATTATGATCTGCCTGTCTATATCCCACGAACAGAAAAACTGCTTGCTGAATGATTTATTCACGCAACTCTATTTAAAATCAGAATTAAAAGTAAAGTAGACATATCGAGTTATCGTGTTAGCTCCTACCAATCCAGGAGCACAACCCTTGCTCCAATGCATTCTTGTGTACTTTATCTAGTCCAATTTAATGAGGGGTGGAGGATGCGCATCAACTGAGTCCTTTCAGTGTGCAGCAGGAGGAGAAGGCATCTGGGTCTCCAGAGGCTCCCTCCCCCAGCTGGGCGCTCCCGCTCCTTTGCATCCCCAAGCACCACTTGGACTGTAGCTGGACAAACTCCTAGGGGGCCAGGGGTGGGGCAAAGGGAGCATCCAAAGATGGATGAAACTTCCTCACAAGAGTCAGGCAGACACAGCCTCCCTGGGAACTCCAGGCAGGACCCCAGGAGTTCACAGGGAGCAGCTGCTGCAGCCCAGGACCAGGAGCGAGGGGAAAGTTCGGCCCAAGGTTGAGGAAGGCAAATCCCGTGTGCATCACTGCCGAGGGAGGAGTGACTCTGGCAAGCTCTGGAGAGCCAGGACTGGTACACAGTTTGTGAGGACAATGCCTCTGCATGCCCCACAATCTCCACCCGAGGCTGGCCTCACTGACCTCTACTGCGCCCCATTTTCCTTCCCCTGCAGTTTTGTGCCCTGAGTAACTGCCCCACCTTGGTTATGGCCCTGGTGCCTATAAGAAATCAGCCAACCAATGACAGTTACACTTGAGTGGCAGTGGGGGCTACCTGATTTTAGTTATAAATACTAAAAGTTTAATAACTGTAATTATTTACAAAAGAAGACAACATCCTTCAAATGATTTGAAACCATCAAGCTGTGCAATAGCTAACCTTTGTAACCATGTGCTCTTACTACTATTGTACCAGTCCTCCCCCCTTTTCCTGTATTTCTTAGTTACGCTCAATTTTTGTGTCTTGTTTCAGATTGGGAGCTCCTTGGGGTGTACGTATTTGTAGAACACCTAGGGCAATAGGGCTCTGAGTCTGATTAGGGCTTTTGGGCACAACCACAATACACATAATAAATAAATAATAATATAGAAACTTGTATTCTTGCCTCCTTTACCCACTGCTTACAGTCCCATTATTTACAGTATTTTTTTTATTTACATTAGTTGCTGACACACCAGAGAAATGGCCTTTGTTTGTGCAATAAAATTCAAAATAGATATTTGAAAAGATTTTATAACATATATTTTAATCAGCAAAGCCATGTTATTCACTGCGTTTTTCCTGTATTTGATTGTAAAAAACTAAACAATGCAAACATTATATTTTAGCAATGTTACACTTTGTCCAACAGTTCTGTTCCTCAGAACACATTTATTTTCTGAGGTGGAATTTTCCTATGACCACCAGTATCAGATCCTAGAAATATGAAGTTCCTTGTTGTGAGGACACTATATCCTTCTGACTCATTTTTATGCAGTGTAGTCTAGTTTATTTCCTTTATATATTTCCATCCAAGTTTTATATCTTGTAATTACGTGTGTTGTTATATCAAAAGTTTACATAATATGCATTTTGACAGGCTAATGAGATGTGACTACAGACTCTAGAAATTTAGAATTTTATATAACACTTTGCAACTAGGTTAATAATAAACAGAATTGTGGGCTACTATGTACCATGTCTTTGTGAAATTGCTCCCAGTGACAAAACAGAAGAAACATTGCAACTTTTAATATTAATTCAGTGAGCCTAACTTCTGCTGTAAAACAATTGCTGTAAAGATCCAGGTGGGAGACAGGAACTACAAAATCTTTCATTTAAAGCAACAATTACTTACATAGAAGAACAATGCTTTAAGGATATAAATATTAATCCCAAGGAAGTTGTAAAAAGGTCCGTTTGAAGCTCAACATTTACAGTACATGTTTTGTCCCTTCACTAATTTTCTTGGCTTTTGGCTCTTTTCCTAGCCAGTAGTTTCTCTGGCTAGCATGTTCTGAGCAAGTATTTAGATGTTAAGTTAAAAAAATAAAACCTTAAGGTCAGACACTTCTTTGGTATTTTTTGCCCTAATCTATATAGATTCATATGTATCCTAATTCCCTGTAAAATTATTCCCTTCATGTCCTGAAGAAGGACCGTATGAAATGCTGATGAACAACCTGTTTAAAATACGGAGCCCATTCCTTCAGTCTTTACTCAGGCAAATTTCCCATTAAAGTCTTGGGGTGTTTTGCCTGATTAATGACAGCAGGATCAGGCCCATCAGCCCTATGTCAGTTTCTCCTTCCTTCTGCTTCTGCATTTCAGACAACATGAAAGTAATTTGTGCCAGAGTCTCTTCACACACTTTGAGCCAAATTCTGCTTGCCTCCCTCACAAGAGTAATCCCAGTGAAACCAGCAAGCTAATGACACTAGCATAAATCCAATCTAACTTCACCGCATTCAAAGGAGTTAGTCCAGATTTACACTGGTGTTACTGAGATTGGAGAGAAAAGCAAGCAAGATTCAATCCTTCATTTGGAATATCCCATGACATGTTATTTAGGTGATATCACAAGAAGTAGGAATCAAAGCCTAATGCTAAACCTAAACCTAACTCATTGACTATATTCCGCTTTTGCAATCAGGATATACTACATCTGTTTTGGACAGTTGTGAATGGATTGCTGGTTTTGATGATAGTTAAACCAAGCTAATTAAATGCCTTGCAGATCAGGACTAGTACCTTAAATGTAATCCACAAAGGAACAGACAGCCAGTGAAGCTTCTAGTGTGATGTGTTCATATGGAAACCAACTTAAAAACACTGGGAACTAAGAATGACAATTGGGAATAACAATTCAATGCCTAAGAAAAGCAACCTGAAACTGTAGTAAGTGTGATGCTGTATAGAAGAAGGTGATCATCAGTAGTAGCACAGCCCAGATCCTGAGCAAATATTTCTAATGTTGACTACTGAATTTAATTTCAATAACGTGAACTATTGCTGTGCATGTTGCTTTTCACTTTGCCCAACTCTCCCCATATGTTAATTTAAGGTAAAAGAACCCAACATGTCAACACCCACAAGTTTACCCATATTCAACAGACAAAAGGCATAAAAATCACAGGACTTGAGAGCAAAAAAACTGCCAATATTTATTTGGAAGTGCCCTGCAATCTCATGTCCCATTCCTTAAAAAACAGTGAAAGCAACATGGTTGGTTTCTTCACATAAAGACTGAAACTGTATATTCATAGAGCACACTCTGCTGGTTGATTGACAGAACTGTATTGTGTGCTTCAGAGGAGGCAACTGATATGCATTCCTAATTCATATAAAGAGAAGGGTAAGCAGATGTGGTAATGAAAGAAAGGCGATCCAGAATGCACGGGCAGGTAGAAACCTGTGAAGTTTAGCTCCTCCTGCCTTGACCAGTAATAATGACTCACTTCCATAAGAAACTACTAATGTAAGGAATATTTTAACTTCTTGTTCAAAGAAAGGGATAAGGTTCAAGGATTAGTGGGGGGCGGGGAGGAAATGAGACGAGGAAGACAGTACAGAAGTTGTGTGTGCCATTGACTGGGTTTCTGTTACAATTCATAGGTTTTCCAAAAAAGTCCTGTAATGACCAAAAGTTTGACTTTATGAGTCAAACTCATCCCAGATGTTACTCCATGGCAATCAGTGGACTTGTATTAGGGATGAATTTGACTTTAAATGTCTATTCACATACCACTGCAATTCAGTTCTTTCCTGTTTAGAGATGTCAGGTTATAAATGAACATGCCAGTACAATGTGAGTAAAGCAAGCTTGACCTAAGCTGTTATGAATAAGATACAGGATAATCACGCATTAAGCACACTTTCAAAAGCGCACTACCCATTTTCAGTTGAAGGCTTCCGCTGGGAAGTGCCAATATAACCTTGATTTTGCTGCTTCTTTTTTATCTTTTTCATTCACAGAAAGCATTTATGATCTGTGGAAATAGTTAGTATTTTCTTCTATTTTTTTAAAAGTAAAAGACAGTTGCAGTGCAAAATTCCCTCCCGCCATTTGTCTTGCCAATGTCTCTTTTATCTAGGAGAATGGGCATACTTTAGTTTTGATGCCCATTCAATCCTAGGCCTTATTGAAATTACCTGGAAGGTTAGCAACTATTTCCAAATATCTTTGTGGTTTTTGTGATGTGACTGACTGTCTGTTAACAACTGGATTGAACCCACCAAGTAATTTAATTTAGGCCAGTTGTCAGCTGCCAGATATTAATCTTTTGCCAGATTCTAATGACTGAAATGGCTTTGGATCTCAAATCCTAAGCCAACCAGTCCTCCAAACCCAGAGAGGATTTTGGATTTTTAATAAATAATAATATTGGATATATATTATCCAGCTACTAGTTATCTGGTTATCCAGCTACTGGTGCAGCTTCAATTAACCTGCCTCATACTCTATCCAGTTGTATAAGAGCTCCAAAACTTTGACTATAGCAGATGAAAAAAATTGTTAGTCTCTTCCTGAGTCAGGCTAGCTTCCGGTGTTAAAGCAGTTGAAAAGTACAATATTAAGGGTGCCTAAAGAATTTTCAATGTTTTTTTTAGTTTACACTAAATAACTACAGTACTATTAACTTGTGTTCTGATTCTTTCTGATTTCACAAGCAAGAACTGGAGGGGAAATCTTTAAAGTATTATGTGGGTGCTGCAGGAAGTGGTGATAGTGATTCAGAATGTGGTGTGTAGAACTTGTATCTGTTATGACTTGTTTCTTTTTATAAGAAATCTATAACTTTCAGCTATAAGGTGGAGTTTTTTTGGTGCATAACGTGTAAGTACCATTATATCTTGCCCAGTTCTGGTGGAAAAATTTTTTTTTTATAAAGCAACAGAGAGTCCTGTGGCACCTTTAAGACTAACAGATGTATTGGAGCATAAGCT